>NC_092285.1:1845000-1865000 GCF_036320965.1 Panulirus ornatus
CACCTCTCTGATAAGGGATGTCACCTCTCTGATAAGGGATGTCACCTCTGATAAGGGATGTCACCTCTGATAAGGGATGTCACCTCTCTGATAAGGGATGTCACCTCTCTGATAAGGGATGTCACCTCTCTGATAAGGGATGTCACCTCTCTGATAAGGGATGTCACCTATCTACTACTATCTTAACACTTCTATTACAGACGCTATCCATGTTATCTCTTATCTCATCCTTGGCCATTCCATTAGGTACACAATCTCGCATTTTTCTCTCTGATTGTCGTTGTCTCGTTATCTCTTCAACGCCAACGTCTCTGACCTTCCTAACGCAAGTCTTATACTTAACGCCATTCCAAGTGCCACTTAACGAAGGGCCAGCTTCCTCCAAGTGCCAGTAACAAGGTAATTAATTTGTTCCAATGAAGGAGAGACACGATGTCTCGCCGTCTCTGTATCGGGACTCTTATCTCTCACTGATAACGAATCCAAGATATCTTATCTCTTTCCATTCGAATTCAACCTTTGGCTATCATACGTATTATTCAGTTTTTTATCATACATAATAGCTGTTTCCCGCGCCAGCGAGGTAGCGCCAGGAAACAGACGAAGAATGGCCCATCCACTCATATACACACATATATACATAAACGCCCATATACATCCATATACATAGACATACGCAGACATTACATACATAAACAAGTACATATTTATACCTGCGTCTTGCTTTCATCCATTCCTGTCGCTACCACGCCACATATGAAAGAGAATTGCTATCCTTGTGATGTTTTCTGATCTTTTATGAATGGAAAATGTCTCGAACACTTTGAACCTGGTGAACATTTACCCACAAGACCTGGTGATTCTCGAACACTTTGAACCTGGTGAACATTCCCCCACATGACCTGGTGATTCAGTTCCACTTAAACAACCACTTAAACAACACAACTCCATCATTACAACCTCTCCTTCACTTACAGTTGTGAAGTGTACCTTCTACCTTCAACATTCTCTCTCTCTCTCTCCTCCAAAAAAGTACACATATACACAATCCTGGCATGTGGGCCCCTGGTCCGCACCGAGGGCCCCTGGTCCGCACCGAGGGCCCCTGGTCCGCACCGAGGGCCCCTGGTCCACACCGAGGGCCCCTGGTCCACACCAACCCAATCTTTGCGTTCCCAACACCACTTTACCCTGCCACCCTCCACAAACATTTCCTACACCACACATCACCTAAACCTCTAATCCTTATCCCAACCAGACCTGTGGGACATACAAGTGTTGTTTCCACCCAGCTGGGACAGTCCCAGCGTCCCATGTGGGATGTGTGACCCATCCCAGCCAGTGTCATCATCATCATGTAGCCCACAATGGACTGTTGACCAGCGTCTGTGTGATGCTTTTCTCTTCCATCTGTTCTTCTGTATTTATTATTACCCTCTCGCTGTCAACATTTCAATAATAACAATATCAATAACAATCATAACAACTACAACTACAATAATACTAATAATACTAATAATATTAATAATAATTATCAGTAATAGTGATAATAATCATAATTGTTCTTTTGGTCATAATTTGACATACTCACTTCATTGTTCATTCATATATATATATATATATATATATATATATATATATATATATATATATATATATATACATATATATATATATATATATATATATATATATATATATATATATATATATATATATATATAATGGTAAATTTGGACTCGCCCTCACACACAGCTCCCAACATCTCGAACATTAATATTCACATCAGACTAAGTAAACCGTAATAAGCGAAGTGCTGCTAATTAGCAATATAAACAATTAACTAATTCTATATGAAGGAGAAACAATGAAGAAAAGCGACTGTAAACATAAGCTAATGAGTCAAACAAGATTAAATGGACAAGACACAGTAATAATCATCATTACGTCATTGTAGTGCCCCGTCAAACCCATTTTTTATTGCTCCTGCAGCTCAGCGCCCCACGCAGGCGCAGGGTAAGGCAGGCTCCTCCTGTTCTTGTGAGAGTGTGTTCCCGACGCTGTATATTCTGTCTTCCGTCCAATTGACGGTGAGAGAACTGGTCAAATGGCGACATTCGAACACAAGAGCAATCTACGGTACTAGGATTCGAACCCAGCGATTTTTGAAGTGCTTGTTCATTTAACTGTTCCAAAGCAGGTGGGCCCTCAAGTCTAACCATCTACCACTGCCGGATATGACGTCAATACTCGTCATTCTTGACTTTAAAATGGCGTCAAAGTTCACTTCCCAGACAGACGAGGGTGACTGTATACCTCACGTAGAAAACGGGTTGCCTCCCCCAGCCAAGATCTTGAGGAAAGATGGCGTGGCTGAGAAACATCACGCACCCATCCAACCCAGGTGCACACACACACACACACACACACACACACATACACACACACACACACACACACATACATACACACACACAAACAAACACACACACACACACACACACAAAACATCAATCAATCACTAACAACTGTTTAAGATGTTTAGAAAGGGCAAAGAAAACGACATAAGGTTGGCTCTAACTACTACTACCCCCCCCACCACCAAGCTCTAGGGCTGGGGGTAAGGTGGGGGTAAGGTGGGGGGTAGGGGGGTAGGGGTGGGGGGTAGGGGGGGGACTTACCTAGTAACGTACTGTTGGTGATGATTTTCAAGATGGCGTCCATGATGGCATGAGGGTGCTATGCCACACGCGCACACAAGGTCGGCCAGGGTATACTCTCCTCCTCCAATTTTCTCCCTTGTGGCTGAGGGTCGTCCACCCATCCACCCGGCCCCCCCCTCCCTCCTTATCTCCCGTTATCAGCCACTATCAGGCAACACCTGGCAACTGCCTTACCATTTTCTTTCACGACACGACTGATCCCAGACCGTCCACATGAGCACGTGACCCGGGGGGGGGGGGGGGGGCTGGGGGGGCTGAGCGATGGCGCCTGACGCATGCTGACCAGGGGGGGGGGGGGGGAGGCAAGCACCTGGTGAGACCACGCGAACACCTGGGCCACACAGTGGGCCACACGATTGGGTGGGGGGGGGGAACGATGGCCCAGCAAGTGGGAACCATCATCCCGTTTTCTATGGGAACCATCATCCCGTTTTCTATGGGAAACATCATCCCGTTTTCTATGGGAACCATCATCCCGTTTTCAATGCGATGTGTATATACATATATAGAAAACGGGCGCCACACATGCCGCTGTAACTATTACTTTTCTCGACGAAGTTTGTGACCCAGTATCATGACATCCCTCCTCCACCCATCCACACAGGTGGATCTGGGATCCACTCTGGAGCCTTACCCTCAACCGATCCACTTTATATATAACCAGGTACGTGTGTGTCATCCACTCCACCACTTGTTCTCCACCCAGGTGGACTCCAGGGGTGGAGGCAAGACCGTTCTGACTTCCACATGTGGAGTGCTGGTGTGGACACACAATCCCTCCACATAGGGTTATCGTCTTCCACCTGTGAAGTGGAGCAGTGCTTCCACACACACACACACACACACACACACATACGTCAGAGTAACATGACGAACACCGAGTCTTATAGTAATAGCCAGAGTCCGTGAGTCTTATAGCAGCAGCTGCCAGAGCCAAGTCTTATAGCAGTAGCTACAGCAATACTAGACCGCGAGTCTTATATCAACAGAGAGGGCAAAAGACCGCGAGACTTGCAGCAGCAGCTAGAGCTAGAGACCGCGAGACTTATAGCAGCAGCTAGAGCTACAGAGCGCGAGTCTTATAGCAGCAGCTAGAGCTAGAGACCGCGAGACTTATAGCAGCAGCTAGAGCTACAGAGCGCGAGTCTTATAGCAGCAGCTAGAGCTACAGAGCGCGAGACTTATAGCAGCTGCTAGAGCTACAGAGCGTGAGTCTTATAGCAGCAGCTAGAGCTACAGAGCGCGAGTCTTATAGCAGCAGCTAGAGCTACAGAGCGCGAGACTTATAGCAGCAGCTAGAGCTACAGAGCGCGAGTCTTATAGCAGCAGCTAGAGCTACAGAGCGCGAGACTTATAGCAGCAGCTAGAGCTACAGAGCGCGAGACTTATAGCAGCAGCTAGAGCTACAGAGCGCGAGACTTATAGCAGCAGCTAGAGCTACAGAGCGCGAGACTTATAGCAGCAGCTAGAGCTACAGAGCGCGAGACTTATAGCAGCAGCTAGAGCTACAGAGCGCGAGACTTATAGCAGCAGCTAGAGCTACAGAGCGCGAGTCTTATAGCAGCAGCTAGAGCTACAGAGCGCGAGTCTTATAGCAGCAGCTAGAGCTACAGAGCGCGAGTCTTATAGCAGCAGCTAGAGCTACAGAGCGCGAGACTTATAGCAGCAGCTAGAGCTACAGAGCGCGAGTCTTATAGCAGCAGCTAGAGCTACAGAGCGCGAGTCTTATAGCAGCAGCTAGAGCTACAGAGCGCGAGTCTTATAGCAGCAGCTAGAGCTACAGAGCGCGAGACTAACAGCAGCAGCTAGAGCTACAGAGCGCGAGTCTTATAGCAGCAGCTAGAGCTAGAGACCGCGAGACTTATAGCAGCAGCTAGAGCTACAGAGCGCGAGACTTATAGCAGCAGCTAGAGCTACAGAGCGCGAGTCTTATAGCAGCAGCTAGAGCTACAGAGCGCGAGTCTTACAGCAGCAGCTAGAGCTACAGAGCGCGAGTCTTATAGCAGCAGCTAGAGCTACAGAGCGCGAGACTTATAGCAGCAGCTAGAGCTACAGAGTCTTATAGCAGCAGGAGCAGGGAGGGTGTACGAGTCTTATAGCAGCAGGAGCAGGGAGCTTATCTTCCCCCCCCCCCCCCACGACAACTGTGGCCATCGATCAAGGGGAGAGGGGAGAGGTGAGGGGGAGGGGAGAGGGGAGAGGTGAGGGGAGAGGGGAGGGGGAGGGGGAAATGGGTGCTGAGCCTGCTGGAACGAGGGGAGGGGGGGCCCGACGACGCCCCCCCCCTCCACCATACAGCTCCTGAGTGAGTTATGGCCCCAGCTTCCCCCTCCCCCCCCCACACCCCCTCCCCCCCAGGAGGGCTAACCAGACACGGATACATACATACATACATACACACATGTATACATACATACATACGGTCATTAACCACAGTGGCGCCACGTCTGGCTCGAACTCTGATACTACTACCCCCACACCCCCACACTACACACCCCACTACCCCCACACCCCCACACCATACTAAACCCCACACCCCCCACACTACACACCCCCACACCCTACTACCCCCACACCCACACCCCCCACACCACTTAAACACATACAGTGGCATAACCGACCACTGGTAATAGCCACTTTGAAAGCCGCCTCGAGTCTGAGAGAGAGAGAGAGAGAGAGAGAGAGAGAGAGAGAGAGAGAGAGAGAGAGGGTAGCCACATCAGCTGACCTCCACCGTCAAAACACACATCTACAACCCACAACACAATCTACAACCCACAACAGAATCTACAACCCACAACAGAATCTACAACCCACAACCAAATCTACAGCCCACAACCAAATCTACAACCCACAACCAAATCTACAGCCCACAACACAATCTACAACCCACAACAGAATCTACAACCCACAAACAAATCTACAACCCACAACACAATCTACAACCCACAACACACATCTACAACCCACAACACAATCTACAACCCACAACACAATCTACAACCCACAACCAAATCTACAACCCACAACCAAATCTACAACCCACAACCAAATCTACAACACAACCAAATCTACAACACACAACACAATCTACAACACACAACACAATCTACAACCCACAACCAAATCTACAACCCACAACACAATCTACAACACACAACACAATCTACAACCCACAACAGAATCTACAACCCACAACCAAATCTACAACCCACAACCAAATCTACAACCCACAACAGAATCTACAACCCACAACAGAATCTACAACCCACAACCAAATCTACAACCCACAACCAAATCTACAACCCACAACAGAATCTACAACCCACAACCAAATCTACAACCCACAACAGAATCTACAACCCACAACAGAATCTACAACCCACAACAGAATCTACAACCCACAAGAGAATCTACAACTCACAACAGAATCTACAACCCACAACACAATCTACAACCCACAACCAAATCTACAACCCACAACCAAATCTACAACCCACAACCAAATCTACAACCCACAACAGAATCTACAACCCACAACAGAATCTACAACCCACAACAGAATCTACAACCCACAACCAAATCTACAACCCACAACACAATCTACAACCCACAACCAAATCTACAGCCCACAACCAAATCTACAACCCACAACCAAATCTACAGCCCACAACCAAATCTACAACCCACAACCAAATCTACAACCCACAACACAATCTACAACCCACAACCAAATCTACAACCCACAACACAATCTACAACCCACAACACAATCTACAACCCACAACCAAATCTACAACCCACAACCAAATCTACAACCCACAACACAATCTATAACCCACAACACAATCTACAACCCACAACCAAATCTACAGCCCACAACACAATCTACAACCCACAACCAAATCTACAACCCACAACCAAATCTACAACCCACAACACAATCTACAACCCACAACCCAATCTACAACCCACAACCAAATCTACAACCCACAACACAATCTACAACCCACAACCAAATCTACAACCCACAACACAATCTACAACCCACAACCAAATCTACAACCCACAACACAATCTATAACCCACAACACAATCTACAACCCACAACCAAATCTACAGCCCACAACACAATCTACAACCCACAACCAAATCTACAACCCACAACCAAATCTACAACCCACAACACAATCTACAACCCACAACACAATCTACAACCCACAACCAAATCTACAACCCACAACACAATCTACAACCCACAACCAAATCTACAACCCACAACACAATCTACAACCCACAACCAAATCTACAACCCACAACACAATCTACAACCCACAACAATCTACAACCCACAACCAAATCTACAACCCACAACACAATCTATAACCCACAACACAATCTACAACCCACAACCAAATCTACAACCCACAACACAATCTACAACCCACAACCAAATCTACAACCCAAAACACAATCTACAACCCACAACCAAATCTACAACCCACAACACAATGTACAACCCACAACCAAATCTACAACCCACAACACAATCTACAACCCACAACCAAATCTACAACCCACAACACAATCTACAACCCACAACACAATCTACAACCCACAACCAAATCTACAACCCACAACCAAATCTACAACCCACAACACAATCTACAACCCACAACACAATCTACAACCCACAACCAAATCTACAACCCACAACCAAATCTACAACCCACACAACCAAAGTTGGTGCCTGGTCCGTGTGTACCGTTCTACAACCGGGCAATTACGCGGGAGTCGCGGCTTTTTCCCCGACGAGCGGGAGGCGTGGGGGGGGGGGGGGAGGGGGGTCAGGGGAGGTCATTATCGCTGACCCGGGCAAGATCTGAAGGGGGGAGGGGAGGGGGAAGGGGAATGGAGGGGGGAGGTGAGGGGAGGGGAGGAGGGGAACGGAGGGGAGGGAGGGGAATTGTTGGGCTACAATATGGTCCCCGACTGTGGGGGGTGGGGGGGGGGTTGTTGAGGTGGGCAGCAGATGCAGGTGGGTTACTTGATGAGGTGGTGGGCAGCAGATGCAGGTGGGTTTACTTGATGAGGTGGTGGTGGGCAGCAGCAGAAGTGGGGGTAACTGAGGCCACAGTGGGAGGGCTGCTGCTGTAATAATACAAGGGGATGGGAAAAGAAAACGGGGGAGTGGGTGACTACAGAAAACGGGCGAAACAACAGATGGAAGGTGAGAAGGGTTACTCAAGTGTCCACACTCCATCCATCACAAATTTTCTGGTCAACTTGAGCGTTTAGAAAACGGAGCGGGGGTTGACACTTTTCCAAAGTTCTCGTCAAACTCAAATGTCGAGCGGTAACTTTAATAATATCAACAAAGAAACACAAAGTAACTGCCACAACAACCCAAGTCGCTGATGAATCGCTTTCCAGGAGGCAAAATATCCAAGAATATGTGGATGAAACAGGAATATAAAATTGGTAATACAAATTAAATACATTTACTGACAATATTTACAGTTATCAATCCTACGTATTTTAATATACTACCAATCACAATAACTTCATGAAAATAATGGAATTGATTACATTTGCACAGGACCATAATTGAGAATACAAACACACACTCAAACATAGAGTGATAGAGTGAATTGGAGCGATGTGGTATACAGGGGTTGACGTGCTGTCACTGGATTGAACCAGGGCATGTGAAGCGTCTGGGGTAAACCATGGACAGTTTTGTGGGGCCTGGATGTGGAAAGGGAGCTGTGGTTTCGGGCATTATTGCATGACAGCTAGAGACTAAGTGTGAACGAATGGGGCCTTTGTTGTCTTTTCCTAGCGCTACCTCGCACACATGAGGGGGGAGGGGGATGTTATTCCATGTGTGGCGAGGTGGCGATGGGAATGAATAAAGGCAGACAGTGTGAATTGTGTGCATGTGTATATATGTATATGTCTGTGTGTGTATATATATGTGTACATTGAGATGTATAGGTATGTATATTTGCGTGTGTGGACGTGTGTGTATATACATGTGTATGGGGTGGGTTGGGCCATTTCTTTCGTCTGTTTCCTTGCGCTACCTCGCTAACGCGGGAGACAGCGACAAAGCAAAATAAATATAAATAAATATATATATATATATATATATATATATATATATATATATATATATATATATATATATATATATATATATATCAGCCTATGCTCGTGGTAACTAGGTTATTTATTATAATATTAATCATACTTCATCATCCGGGGTATTACGTTATATATCATATATGCCACATATAATATACGTGCTAATCCCTCATACCGCTACACACATGCCAACACCATCACAAAGTCCTGGTTATTAATGATAATAATAACTGATAATTGCACCCACAACATATGTACACAACCTACAGTTACACAAGTGAACACAGCTACGTCGACTCCCGTCTATCATCAACCCTTGTTATTGTTCGATCAAATCCATATATATATATATATATATATATATATATATATATATATATATATATATATATATATATATATATATATAGGTTCTTAGAAAAAAGATCGAGTGATCAGTATGCATTCCAGGTCACCAACCATGATGGCAGCCACCATACGTTTTCTGCAGAGAAGATGGGAGGGGGGTGGGGACGTGTCTGAGTTCCCATGTTCTTTACTAGTAATGAGATTGTTGAATTTTCTCATTTCTTTTTATACTTTCACTTCATATGGTCAGCCGCCACCACAGGCCGGGATGGATGACATTAAAAGGTGATTTGGACGTAATTACCACCACCGCCCTCTGACCTGTGAGGGATGACCCCCCCCTCCCACACCCACACTGGGAACGGGTAGTAATGCCTCAGTGGCAGCTTTCTCATGCGGCCATGATTATGGAAGGGTCGTCACGGGGCCATGATTATGGAAGGGACGTCATGGGGCCATGATTATGGAAGGGTCGTCATGGGGCCATGATTATGGAAGGGACGTCATGGGGCCATGATTATGGAAGGGACGTCATGGGGCCATGATTATGGAAGGGTCGTCATGGGGCCATGATTATGGAAGGGTCGTCATGGGGCCATGATTATGGAAGGGTCGTCATGGGGCCATGTTTATGGAAGGGTCGTCATGGGGCCATGATTTTGGAAGGGTCGTCATGGGGCCATGTTTATGGAAGGGTCGTCATGGGGCCATGTTTATGGAAGGGTCGTCATGGGGCCATGATTATGGAAGGGTCGTAATGAGGCCATGTTTATTAAAGTCATGGGGCCACGATTATGGAAGGGTCGTCATGGAGCCATGTTTATGGAAGGGTCGTCATGGGGCCATGACTATGGAAGGGTCGTCATGGGGCCATGATTATGGAAGGGTCGTCATGGGGCCATGATTATGGAAGGGTCGTCATGGGGCCATGATTATGGAAGGGTCGTCATGGGGCCATGATTATGGAAAGGTCGTCATGGGGCCATGATTATGGAAGGGTCGTCATGGGGCCATGTTTATGGAAGGGTCGTCATGGGGCCATGATTATGGAAGGGTCGTCATGGGGCCATGATTATGGAAGGGTCGTCATGGGGCTGCATACAAGAGGAAACTGTTAAATGGAATAATTCTCTGAGTTGCTTTCATCTTGAAATGTTTACAAGAGCGGAAGGAGGCCTCGCTGCCCAGCACCGTAACGGAGTGCACTCCACATAATGTGTGGACGAACACTCACATATAAAATACGTACATAAAAACACACAAGTGAAAAGACAGACACTCATACGTCTACACATATGAAGACAGGCATCCATGTATACATGTTTTTACATCTATATAAACACAAGGTTTCCCACAGTGAGTGAGGCAAGTGTGGATCTGTCATCCAGTGAGCAGTGTTTACGTTAAGTCTGCAGATACGCTCAGGAAGTTGCCAGACACAATACAATGCGCCATAAACAGAGTCTAATCAATCATCCATTTTATCAAAAGGACAGAAATGGTTGGGTTGTTGGTGTGATATAATTCGGGAAAATATTATTAGTGTTGACCACGACGGCTGTGCTCGCAATATGGAAGGAATGAAGAGGAAAATTCGCGGGGGCGAGTACTCGCACCACTGAAGAATGCCATTCCGCCGTTCTCCCACGGATAAAAACACAGCAAGGGTATGTAGCTGTCACCGCGCCTGCGCAGTACACGTCCAGAGGTCAGGTGGTTGGTGGTCCCCCAGCCCCCCCCAGCATGGAGGGCCAGAGCGGCAGGAGTCAGCCACTCGCTCAAGACAATGGCCTGTCAGCCATTGCAGTGACCTGAATGGCTGACAGCGAAGTAAGGGAGACTGGATAATGTATGTAAATTGTTATAATAATGTACAACAATGGGGGGATGGGGGAGGGGGGGGTTGTGAGAGCACCGAGGAGAGACTGGGAGGGAAATGGGGGTCGAGCGATCGGGAGTGGGGAATGGGGAGGAGAGGATGGAAAGGGGAAGTGGGAAGGGAGAGACAGAAGCGATAGGTTTAAACTGCTATTCATGAAATCTATCCACTTAAACACCCCTTCCTTCCCCTTCCCTTCCCTTCCCACCACAACACCAACCTCCCCACCCCCCCTCACCACCCCAGTACTTCAACACACACACACACACACACACACAGACACAGACACACAGACACACACACACACACACGTGACGGGTCTGTCCACAATTCATCAGTCGTGCTGTACGCGAGCGAGACAGGCGTATATTACCTGTATAGACAGACGACGCATATATGAGGGTGGTGTGCGGTGGGGTGGGGTG
Source organism: Panulirus ornatus (assembly GCF_036320965.1). NCBI lineage: Eukaryota > Metazoa > Arthropoda > Malacostraca > Decapoda > Palinuridae > Panulirus > Panulirus ornatus. Next base: position 1,856,523 of record NC_092285.1, read on the forward strand.
GGTGATGGATGCATGACTGCCCACCCCAACCCACCCACCTCTCTCTCCCTCTCTCTCTCTCTCTCTCTCTATCGTCATGCATAAGGGCGTGTCAACAACATGTCAACACAACCCGGAAATGATACGACAGCAGCGTTACAGTGAGAGATAGATAGATAGATAGATAGACAGATAGATAGATAGATAGACAGATAGATAGATAGATAGACAGGCAAGAGACCACAAGACTATTACTAAGTAGGACACAATTTATTCCATCTTGAAGGAACTGGTTGAAATTTGCCACACACCACCCAAGCATGTTGCTCAAACCTCACATGTAAACTTATATATATATATATATATATATATATATATATATATATATATATATATATGATATTACATGTCATATATATGCAGATTCTCCATGAGGAATAATAGTTACGTATTTGTATTAGCTTTCACAGAAAACGGACGACACCAGCAACATGGTTCAAGCAGCCAACCACATCATCAACTCTGCACGAACATGGAGTGAGGGGCGAGGGGAGGGAGCCATGTGGAAGGTGGAGTACCTCGTGGTGGAAGATGTGGAGGCGGCCCAGCAGTCCACCCTCCCCTGCACTGTGAGCGGCTCACACGCATGTAAATCACTCGTCAAGCCATCGTCCCTTGCGCTACTGCGACGTCCGCCACTCCACCCTCCCTCCCTGCTTCACCGTCGTTAACAGGGAGGGAGCGGGTGACTCTCTCTCTCTCTCTCTCTCTCTCTCTCTCTCTCTCTCTCTCTCGCCTGGTGCCATAATATGAACACACACCCCCCCTCCTCCCCCCCCCCTATAGCAGTGAGCCAACAAGGGGAACGTCTCCTCCTCCCGCCCTTCCAACAGCCTCGTTCCCACCCTAACGACCTAGCCGGCAGACACACGTTGTGGGAGAGAGAGAGAGAGAGAGAGAGAGAGAGAGAGAGAGAGAGAGAGAGAGAGAGAGAGAGAGAGAGAGAGAGAGAGAGAGAGAGCCGTGCGACCACAGTGTGGCCCCCCTCCCCCCCCATCCCTCGCAGTAGTCAACCCCCCCCACCCACCATTACCCACACCAAGTACACCCCCCTCCTCCCCCCCCACACCACAACGCCATCACGACACCAATGACCCACGCCCCGTTTTCTCTCACTTCCCCCCCCCCCGGCTCCCCCCATGTAAATGACCAATAAATGACCACGGTCAGGGGGGACTCCTCCCCCCCTACCCCAGCTCATGATCACCCTCACTCGAGTCACTGTTATGGCACTGCAGATCACCATGTTATGGCACTGCAGATCATCATGTTGTGGCACTGCAGATCACCATGTTGTGGCACTGCAGATCACCATGTTATGGCACTGCAGATCACCATGTTATGGCACTGCAGATCACCATGTTGTGGCACTGCAGATCACCATGTTGTGGCACTGCAGATCACCATGTTATGGCACTGCAGATCACCATGTTATGGCACTGCAGATCACCATGTTCTGGTACTGCAGATCACCATGTTGTGGCACTGCAGATCACCATGTTGTGGCACTGCAGATCACCATGTTGTGGCACTGCAGATCACCATGTTGTGGCACTGCAGATAACCATGTTATGGCACTGCAGATCACCATGTTGTGGCACTGCAGATCACCATGTTATGGCACTGCAGATCACCATGTTATGGCACTGCAGATCACCATGTTATGGCACTGCAGATCACCATGTTATGGCACTGCAGATCACCATGTTGTGGCACTGCAGATCACCATGTTGTGGCACTGCAGATCACCATGTTATGGCACTGCAGATCACCATGTTATGGCACTGCAGATCACCATGTTATGGCACTGCAGATCACCATGTTATGGCACTGCAGATCACCATGTTGTGGCACTGCAGATCACCATGTTGTGGCACTGCAGATCACCATGTTATGGCACTGCAGATCACCATGTTATGGCACTGCAGATCACCATGTTGTGGCACTGCAGATCACCATGTTGTGGCACTGCAGATCACCATGTTATGGCACTGCAGATCACCATGTTATGGCACTGCAGATCACCATGTTGTGGCACTGCAGATCACCATGTTATGGCACTGCAGATCACCATGTTGTGGCACTGCAGATCACCATGTTGTGGCACTGCAGATCACCATGTTATGGCACTGCAGATCACCATGTTGTGGCACTGCAGATCACCATGTTGTGGCACTGCAGATCACCATGTTGTGGCACTGCAGATCACCATGTTATGGCACTGCAGATCACCATGTTGTGGCACTGCAGATCACCATGTTATGGCACTGCAGATCACCATGTTGTGGCACTGCAGATCACCATGTTGTGGCACTGCAGATTACCATGTTGTGGCACTGCAGATCACCCCTTCAACAGGCTCCCCAATGCTCCTACACCTGCTACCCCTTCACTTGGCTCCACAATGCTCCTACACCTGCTACCCCTTCACTTGGCTTCACAATGCTCCTACACCTGCTACCCCTTCACTTGGCTCCACAATGCTCCTACACCTGCTACCCCTTCACTTGGCTCCACAATGCTCCTACACCTGCTACCCCTTCACTTGGCTTCACAATGCTCCTACACCTGCTACCCCTTCACTTGGCTCCACAATGCTCCTACACCTGCTACCCCTTCACTTGGCTCCACAATGCTCCTACACCTGCTACCCCTTCACTTGGCTCCACAATGCTCCTACACCTGCTACCCCTTCACTTGGCTTCACAATGCTCCTACACCTGCTACCCCTTCACTTGGCTCCACAATGCTCCTACACCTGCTACCCCTTCAACAGGCTCCCCAATGCTCCTACACCTGCTACCCCTTCACTTGGCTCCACAATGCTCCTACACCTGCTACCCCTTCACTTGGCTTCACAATGCTCCTACACCTGCTACCCCTTCACTTGGCTCCACAATGCTCCTACACCTGCTACCCCTTCACTTGGCTCCACAATGCTCCTACACCTGCTACCCCTTCACTTGGCTTCACAATGCTCCTACACCTGCTACCCCTTCACTTGGCTCCACAATGCTCCTACACCTGCTACCCCTTCACTTGGCTTCACAATGCTCCTACACCTGCTACCCCTTCACTTGGCTTCACAATGCTCCTACACCTGCTACCCCTTCACCAGGCTCCACAATGCTCCTACACCTGCTACCCCTTCACCAGGCTCCACAATGCTCCTACACCTGCTACCCCTTCACCACGCTCCACAATGCTCCTATTCTCCACACCCAACACCACATCACTCAGCTCCCCCCCTCAAACACAAACACACACACAAAACACAAAATTCAATTTCCATTTTTCTGTACACAGGTTTGCCCCCCCCCCCTCCCCCTCACCCCCCCACCCACCACTGCATGACAACCGGACCTCCCAGGTCAACGACACACCCCTCCCCTCCCCTTCCTCCCCCCCTTCACTACCACCCCTGCAAGTCCCCATCAAAGAGGCGGGTCTACCACTGTATGCCACCTGTCACGTCTCCATGACACACACACACACACACGTGTCACCACCTGCATGACAAGAGCCAGTGGGTCAAACTTGACCCACTGGACATAGAAACCAGAAAACATCCGGAGAGAGAAACCTGTTAAGTATGGCACACTTATGACAGCTTTCAATATGGATCACTCACTACAGTCATACTTTACGGGGGCAAGAAGTGAAGACAGTGATAAGTGGTTCCATTAGCAGTAAGTGTTTCGACCCATTAGGGAGGTTATCCCCCAAAGCTGAGCGACTCTGTCATCCCTACGGTGTGGTGTGGATCAACACTGTCTCCACCACAGTCCCCGCCAACAGTGTGTGTGGTGGGGATCAACACTGTCTCCACCACAGTCCCCGCCAACAGTGTGTGTGGTGGGGGTCAACACTATCTCCACCACAGTCCCCACCAACAGTGTGTGTGGTGGGGGTCAACATTGTCTCCACCACAGTCCCCACCAGCAGTGTGTGTGGTGCGGATCAACACTGTCTCCACCACAGTCCCCGCCAACAGTGTGTGTGGTGCGGATCAACATTGTCTCCACCACAGTCCCCGCCAACAGTGTGTGTGGTCGGGGTCAACACTGTCTCCACCACAGTCCCCGCCAGCAGTGTGTGTGGTCGGGGTCAACACTGTCTCCACCACAGTCCCCACCAACAGTGTGTGTGGTGGGGGTCAACACTGTCTCCACCACAGTCCCCGCCAACAGTGTGTGTGGTGGGGGTCAACACTGTCTCCACCACAGTCCCCACCAACAGTGTGTGTGGTGGGGATCAACACTGTCTCCACCACAGTCCCCACCAACAGTGTGTGTGGTGGGGGTCAACACTGTCTCCACCACAGTCCCCGCCAACAGTGTGTGTGGTGGGGATCAACAGTCTCCACCACAGTCCCCACCAACAGTGTGTGTGGTGGGGATCAACACTGTCTCCACCACAGTCCCCGCCAACAGTGTGTGTGGTGGGGATCAACACTGTCTCCACCACAGTCCCCACCAACAGTGTGTGTGGTGGGGGTCAACACTGTCTCCACCACAGTCCCCGCCAACAGTGTGTGTGGTGGGGGTCAACAATGTCTCCACCACAGTCCCCGCCAACAGTGTGTGTGGTGGGGGTCAACAATGTCTCCACCACAGTCCCCGCCAACAGTGTGTGGTGGGGGTCAACACTGTCTCCACCAACAGTCCTCATCCACAGTGTGGTGACCAGCCTCCCAGCTACACTGTGGTGTGGTGACCTGCCTCCCAGCTACACTGAAGTGTGGTGGCCAGCCTCCCAGCTACACTGTAGTCTGGTGACCAGCCTCCCAGCTACACTGAGGTGTGGTGACCAGCCTCCCAGCGACACTGTGGTGTGGTGATCAGCCTCCCAGCTACACTGAGGTGTGGTGACCAGCCACCCAGCTACACTGAGGTGTGGTGACTAGCCTCCTAGCTACACTGAGGTGTGGTGACCAGCCTCCCAGCTACACTGAGGTGTGGTAACCAGCCTCCCAGCTACACTGAGGTGTGGTGACTAGCCTCCCAGCTACACTGAGGTGTGGTGACCAGCCTTCCAGCTACACTGAAGGTGTGGTGACCAGCCTTCCAGCTACACTGAGGTGTGGTGACCAGCCTCCCAGCTACACTGATGTGTGGTGACCAGCCTCCCAGCTACACTGAGGTGAGGCGAACAGCCTCCCAGCTACACTGTGGTGTGGTGACCAGCCTCCCAGCTACACTGGGGCGAGGTAACCAGCCACCCAGCTACACTGAGGTGTGGTGACCAGCCTCCCAGCTACACTGTGGTGTGATCAGCCTCCCAGCTACACTGAGGTGAGGTAATCAGCCACCCAGCTACACTGAGGTGTGGTGACCAGCCTCCCAGCTACACTGAGGTGTGGTGACCAGCCTCCCAGCTACACTGAGGTGTGGTGGCCAGCCACCCAGCTACACTGAGATGTGGTGACCAGCCACCCAGCTACAATGAGGTGAGGTGACCAGCCTCCCAGCTACACTGGGGTGTATTGACCAGCCTTCCAGCTACACTGTGGTGTGGTGACCAACCTCCCAGCTACACTGTGGTGTGGTGACCAGCCTCCCAGCTACACTGTGGTGTGGTGACCAGCCTCCCAGTTACACTGTGGTGTGGTGACCAGCCTCCCAGCTACACTGAGGTGAGGTGATCAGCCTCCCAGCTACACTGTGGTGTGATGACCAGCCTCTCAGCTACACTGTAGTGTGGTGACCAGCCTCCCAGCTACACTGAGGTGAGGTGATCAGCCTCCCAGCTACACTGTGGTGTGATGACCAGCCTCTCAGCTACACTGTAGTGTGTTGACCAGCCTCCCAGCTACACTGTAGTGTGGTGACCAGCCTCCCAACTACACTGAGGTGTGGTGACCAGCCTCCTAGCTACACTGAGGTGTGGTGACCAGCCTCCCAACTACACTGAGGTGTGGTGACCAGCCTCCCAGCTACACTGTGGTGTGGTGATCAGCCTCCCAGCTACACTGAGGTGTGGTGACCAGCCACCCAGCTACACTGTGGTGTGATGACCAGCCTCCCAGCTACACTGAGGTGTGGTGACCAGCCACACTGTGGTGTGGTGACCAGCCTCCCAGCTACACTGAGGTGTGGTGACCAGCCTCCCAACTACACTGAGGTGTGGTGATCAGCCTTCCAGCTACACTGTGGTGTGGTGACCAGCCTTCCAGCTACACTGTGGTGTGGTGACCAGCCTTCCAGCTACACTGTGGTGTGGTGACCAGCCTTCCAGCTACACTGTGGTGTGGTGACCAGCCTCCCAACTACACTGATGTGTGGTGACCAGCCTCCCAGCTACACTGTGGTGTGGTGACCAGCCTCCCAGCTCCACTGAGGTGATGTAGACAGCCTCCAAGCTACACTGTGGCGTGGTAGCCAGCTAGAATGTTGTGTGGTAACCAGCCTCCCAGCTACACTGTGCTGTGGTAGCCATATGCAGTGTGGTGTGGTAGCCAGCTGCACTGTGCTGTGGTATCCAGCTACACTGTGCTGTGGTAGCCATATGCACTGTGGTGTTATAGCCAGCCTCCCAGCTACACTGTGCTGTGGTATCCAGTTACACTGCACTGTGGTAGCCAGATGCACTGTGGTGTTATAGCCAGCCTCCCAGCTACACTGTGCTGTGGTAGCCAGCTACACTGCTGTGGCAGCCAGGTACAATGTGGTGTGGTAGCCACGTACACTGTGGTGTGGTAGCCAAGTACACTGTGGTGTGGTAGCCAGGTACACTGTGGTGTGGTAGCCACGTACACTGTGGTGTGGTAGCCAGATGGTGTGGTAGCCAGGTACACTGTGGTGTGGTAGCCAGATGGTGTGGTAGCCAGCCAACCTGGTTTTGCTACCACTACCACCAAGTCTGTTTCAGTGGGCAGAGGAGAAGTGGTCCCGTGCGCCAGATGGAGTTAAGGTTATCACATCGTAATACATCCTGGGCCTGGTAATGAGACACGGGGGTGGGTTCCCCCCTCCTCACAGAGACACAGACACATACACACACAAACACCCGTTCCACCCGCTCACTCCGCCTGAGCAACACATACTGGCTGACCCAGCTTGTGATGCAACCCCCCCACACCCCCACCAACACCCCCACACCCCCACCAACCCACCACCCGCGCCAACTCCAACCTCCCCCCCACCTAACACACTCCCTCGACCACCCCCACCAACCACATCAACTCCAACCTCCCCCCACCCTAACACCCCCCCACCAACTCCAACCTCCCCCACCCCACCCTAACACACCCCTCGACCATCTACCCCCACCAACTCCAACCTCCCCCCACCCACCCCCACTCCACCTCACCTCCCCCACCAACTCCAACCTCCCCCCCCCACCCCCACTCCACCAACAACAACTCGCGTAAGACCACGACTTGATAACCCCCCACTCCCCAACCCCTCCCCCCTCCCCCCACCACCACCATTGGCGTGGATTCTACTACCCTCCCTTCCCCCTCCCTCCCCCCTCCCTCTCTCAAGGACGAGTGGCCAACTCAAAATGTTTTGGTAAAAAAAAAATATACATGACAAAAAAAACTCCGCCATTCCTACATATCGCCTTGTAACGAGAGAGAGAGAGAGAGAGAGAGAGAGAGAGAGAGAGAGAGAGAGAGAGAGAGAGAGAGAGAGAGAGAGAGGGTTCGAACCCCTGCTCCCCTCCCCCAATCCCTGTATCCCAGCCGGGATATAAAAATCCCACCCTCGCTGCCCAAGTTGTGGTAGGGTCCAGAGTCCCAGACGTCAAGGCAGAGGACTGGGACACCCTCTGTCCCACACACCCCCCCTCCCCCCTCCCAGATGGTGTCCCAGAATGGGAATATTCTCTCTCCCTTCCTCACTCCCACACACTCCCATGCTGGGACCACACACAGTGTAACCCGTCAACAATTTTTCTCGTCTTATAATAATAATAACAATAACCCACTGTGGGTAATAATGTTGCCCACAACTCATCCCACAATATCACAACTCATCCCACAATATCCATCTTTCTCCCCAGAATATTCTCCATCAGTCTCAAGATTCAAATATTCCTCTGTCTTCACCCTCGCTCCCACAGTTGGAGACCCAGTCCTGCACCACCACCACACTGCTCTCCCTCACCACCACACTGCTCTCCCTCACCACCACACTGCTCCCTGCTCTCCCTCACCACCACACTGCTCTCCCTCACCACCACACTGCTCCCTGCTCTCCCTCACCACCACACTGCTCTCCCTCACCACCACACTGCTCTCCCTCACCACCACGCTGCTCTCCCTCACCACCACACTGCTCTCCCTCACCACCACACTGCTCTCCCTCACCACCACACTGCTCCCTGCTCTCCCTCACCACCACACTGCTCCCTGCTCTCCCTCACCACCACACTGCTCCCTGCTCTCCCTCACCACCACACTGCTTCCTGCTCTCCCTCACCACACTGCTCCCT
>NC_092285.1:1875000-1880000 GCF_036320965.1 Panulirus ornatus
ATTGGTGGTCCTCTCCATCATGTGGTGTGTGGGGGATTGGTGGTCCTCTCCATCATGTGGTGTGTGGGGGATTGGTGGTCCTCTCCATCATGTGGTGTGTGGGGGATTGGTGGTCCTCTCCATCATGTGGTGTGTGGGGATTGGTGGTCCTCTCCATCATGTGGTGTGTGGGGGATTGGTGGTCCTCTCCATCATGTGGTGTGTGGGGATTGGTGGTCCTCTCCATCATGTGGTGTGTGGGGGATTGGTGGTCCTCTCCATCATGTGGTGTGTGGGGGATTGGTGGCCCTCTCCATCATGTGGTGTGTGGGGGATTGGTGGCCCTCTCCATCATGTGGTGTGTGGGGGATTGGTGGTCCTCTCCATCATGTGGTGTGTGGGGGATGGTGGCCCTCTCCATCATGTGGTGTGGGGGGATTGGTGGCCCTCTCCATCATGTGGTGTGTGGGGGATTGGTGGTCCTCTCCATCATGTGGTGTGTGGGGGATGGTGGCCCTCTCCATCATGTGGTGTGTGGGGGATTGGTGGCCCTCTCCATCATGTGGTGTGTGGGGGATTGGTGGTCCTCTCCATCATGTGGTGTGTGGGGGGATTAGTAGTCTTCTCCATCATGTGGTGTGTGGGGGACTGGATAGTGTTGGTGGTCCTCTCCATCATGGGGGGAGACTGATTGGGTGGTGAAGTGAGCGGCTCCGGGGTCACATGGGGTCAGGTTAAGGTCAACCAATCAACCAATCAGACACCTGGCAACACCCGTGACTCCCCAGCTACAACAACACAACACAACACCCACGCAAAACCACAACACACAACACCCACAACACAACACACAACACTCAAGAAACACAACACAACACCCACGCAAGGCAACACACAATACTCATGAAAAACAACATCCATACAAAACCACAACACACACCACTCATGAAACAACACAACATCCTCGCAAAACCACAACACACAACATCCACGCAAAATCACAACACACCACCCACGCAACACAACAAACAACACTCATGAAACACAATAGAACATTCATGAAACACATCACAACACAACACTCACGCAAAACCACAATACACAACATACATGAAAAGCAACACAACACAACACAACACCCGCGCAACACAACACTCCGCAACACAAAACACATCTCATATCTGGGCAATATATTCTCTGCATCACAATATACCACACCACCACCACAATGTACCACATCACCACCACAATGTACCACACCACCACCACAATGTACCACATCACCACCACAATGTACCACATCACCACCACAATGTACCACATCACCACCACAATGTACCACACCACCACCACAATGTACCACATCACCACCACAATGTACCACATCACCACCACAATGTACCACACCACCACCACAATGTACCACATCACCACCACAATGTACCACACCACCATCACAATGTACCACATGACCACCACAATGTACCACATGACCACCACAATGTACCACATCACCACCACAATGTACCACATCACCACCACAATGTACCACATCACCACCACAATGTACCACACCACCACCACAATGTACCACATCACCACCACAATGTACCACACCACCACCACAATGTACCACATCACCACCACAATGTACATCACCACCACAATGTACCACATCACCACCACAATGTACCACATCACCACCACAATGTACCACACCACCACCACAATGTACCACATCACCACCACAATGTACCACATCACCACCACAATGTACCACACCACCACCACAATGTACCACATCACCACCACAATGTACCACATCACCACCACAATGTACCACACCACCACCACAATGTACCACATCACCACCACAATGTGCCACACCACCACCACAATGTACCACATCACCACCACAATGTACCACACCACCACCACAATGTACCACATCACCACCACAATGTACATCACCACCACAATGTACCACATCACCACCACAATGTACCACATCACCACCACAATGTACCACATCACCACCACAATGTACCACACCACCACCACAATGTACCACACCACCACCACAATGTACCACACCACCACCACAATGTACCACATCACCACCACAATGTACCACATCACCACCACAATGTACCACATCACCACCACAATGTACCACATCACCACCACAATGTACCACACCACCACCACAATGTACCACATCACCACCACAATGTACCACATCACCACCACAATGTACCACACCACCACCACAATGTACCACATCACCACCACAATGTACCACATCACCACCACAATGTACCACACCACCACCACAATGTACCACATCACCACCACAATGTACCACACCACCACCACAATGTACCACATCACCACCACAATGTACCACACCACCACCACAATGTACCACATCACCACCACAATGTACCACATCACCACCACAATGTACCACATCACCACCACAATGTACCACACCACCACCACAATGTACCACTTCACCACCACAATGTACCACATCACCACCACAATGTACCACATCACCACCACAATGTACCACACCACCACCACAATGTACCACATCACCACCACAATGTACCACATCACCACCACAATGTACCACACCACCACCACAATGTACCACTTCACCACCACAATGTACCACATCACCACCACAATGTACCACATCACCACCACAATGTACCACACCACCACCACAATGTACCACATCACCACCACAATGTACCACACCACCACCACAATGTACCACTTCACCACCACAATGTACCACACCACCACCACAATGTACCACATCACCATCACAATGTACCACACCACCACCACAATGTACCACATCACCACCACAATGTACCACACCACCACCACAATGTACCACATCACCACCACAATGTACCACACCACCACCACAATGTACCACATCACCACCACAATGTACCACATCACCACCACAATGTACCACACCACCACCACAATGTACCACTTCACCACCACAATGTACCACATCACCACCACAATGTACCACATCACCACCACAATGTACCACATCACCACCACAAACTTGCATATACACTCGGACGAGTTTTACATCAAACAGAACACCTCGTTAACCGCTTTACCTACGATAGATTCCCACTGACCTCGTTAACCATTTTAGCTGCCTGAGATTTACACTGACTTCGTTAACCACTTTAGCTTCATGATTCTCATTGACCTCGTTAACCACTTTAGCTGCCTGAGATTAACACTGACTTCGTTAACCACTTTAGCTGCCTGAGATTAACACTGACCTCGTTAACCACTTTACCTTCATCATGAGATTCTGACTTCGTTAACCACTAAACGACGTCGTTAACCGCCTTAGCCGTCACAGATTCCCAAATGACCTCGTTAACCATTCAACTGCCACAGATTACGAGAGAGAGAGAGAGAGAGAGAGAGAGAGAGAGAGAGAGAGAGAGAGAGAGAGAGAGAGAGAGAGAGAGAGAGAGAGAGAGAGAAGCGTACAGGGTTCGACACCAGACAAACGCACTTACGAACACACACACACACACACACACACACTTACAACGAAACCAGACGTAGGGACGTTGTATACACTATAACGAACCCTCGATAATTATAACGAAAATAAATCAATTATTTCCACACCTGTGTATCCACACAGTTCCCCCCCCCACCCCCTCCCCCCCACCCCCACCGCAATACCCCCACCACACCCACATCACCACCGACCCACCCTGACAGACCCACCCACCCTCACCCACCCACCACCCACACCCACAGGTGTACCACACCACCCCCCCCTCCCCTGCCAGGCGGGGAGGGGGGGAGGGGGGCCCACTCGCCGCGGGGACAATGTGCCACAGACCCGATACATTACGAGCCACGAGGGGGGGGAGGGGGGGAAGGCTCGTGAGGAAGAATAGGAGCTACGAGGGAGCTGGGAGGGAGCTGGGAAGGAGCTAGGAGGGAGCTAGGAGGGAGCTAGGAGGGAGCTAGGAGGTAAACAGGAGGACAGGTGAATGCAGGAGAGATAGCGATGGATATGAGAAAACGGGAAGAGGGGACACTGCATGAAAAAAAAAAAAAAAACGATAATCCAGGAATCATGAAGAAAATGGGATGCGTGTGTGTGTGTGTGTGTGTGTGTGTGTGTGTGTGTCTGTGTGTGTGTGTGTGTGTCTCAACACAGGGTATACCTGCTGAATGCCCAGGTTCAACGAATGAAGAAAACGTACCGAGGGCCATTTTAGGAGGCGGGGGGGGGGGGGGGGGGGGGGGCGGGGGGGGTCATTAGTCTGGCGCCCCCTGGGTAATAATTACCCAGGGGTGTGTGTGTGTGTGTGTGTGTGTGTGTGTGTGTGTGTGTGTGTGTGTGTGTGGCATTGTGGTCATAAACCTACACTTACCCTGGACACAAATACATGGACGGATGGTCTTATATTGGCGCAGACCACTACATGGAGGGTCGTCTTCTATTGGCGCAGACCACTACATGGAGGGGTGGTCTTATATTGGCGCAGACCACTACATGGAGGGTCGTCTTCTATTGGCGCAGACCACTACATGGAGGGTCGTCTTCTATTGGCGCAGACCACTACATGGAGGGTCGTCTTCTATTGGCGCAGACCACTACATGGAGGGTGGTCTTATATTGGCACAGACCAGTACATGGAGGGGTGGTCTTCTATTGGCGCAGACCACTACATGGAGGGTGGTCTTCTATTGGCGCAGACCAGTACATGGAGGGGTGGTCTTCTATTGGCGCAGACCACTACATGGAGGGTGGTCTTCTATTGGCGCAGACCACTACATGGAGGGGTGGTCTTCTATTGGCGCAGACCACTACATGGAGGGTGGTCTTCTATTGGCGCAGACCAGTACATGGAGGGGTGGTCTTCTATTGGCGCAGATCACTACATGGAGGGGTGGTCTTATATTGGCGCAGACCAGTACATGGAGGGGTGGTCTTCTATTGGCGCAGA
>NC_092285.1:1885000-1892500 GCF_036320965.1 Panulirus ornatus
CATGGTATCTGGCGACTGTGGTGGGGTTACCATGGTATCTGGCGACTATGGTGGGGTTACCATGGTATCTGGCGACTGTGGTGGGGTTACCAGGGTACCTGGTGACTGTGGTTATGGTACCTGGCTACCAGATACAAAGCCATGTTTAATTCACCAGTTGTGAGACCCTAGTACCATCTACACTGGTCCTAACCCGCCACACACCACGACACAACATTGGCTGTCAAACATCACGCTTCTAGAAACAGTTCAGACGAACAAATTCTTTTTTCATTGAGGTTTTGTAACAAAAACACACATGTGGTTGTGAACCATCGCATTATAGTAATTACAACCACGTGAACGAATACAACCACAGGTCAGGCAACGGGGGCTGCGCTACACTCAGGAGCAGGGCAATGGATCGCACACAACCTCTTCGATGGAGACCTTAGACTTTAACAAGTATGAATATGTACATGTATACATGTGTATGAATTATGTACATGTGTACATATGTATGAATATGTAGATGTATGTATACGTTGAGATGTATAGGTATGTATATGTGCGTGTGTGGACGTGTATGTATATACATGTGTATGTGGGTGGGTTGAGCCATTCTTTCGTCTGTTTCCTTGCGCTACCTCGCTAACGCGGGAGACAGCGACAAAGCAAAATAAACGTGTGTGTGTGTGTGTGTGTGTGTGTGTGTGTGGTAAGTAAACACCCGTGAAATCGTGTCAGTTTCATGTGTAACGCGTTGTCTTCCACAACCCTTCACCAGTCGGCCTTCCTCACGTTGGCTTCCAAGAACACAACATTAAAGATGTATGTTGTATGGCTTCCACCTCTCCACACCCTCCACCCATCTCCACACCCTCCACCCATCTCCACACCCTGCACCCATCTCCACATAACTGTTATACTCTCTCTCTCTCTCTCTCTCTCTCTCTCTCTCTCTCTCTCTCTCTCTCTCTATATATATATATATATATATATATATATATATATAATAGGGCTCTACTCGCGTGAGGTGACACAGCGATTGAAAAGCATTATTACGAGTACATTAAAGAGAGTCCATCCTTTCCCTGCTGCTGAATATAGCGCAGCCTGAAACTCTTGGAAAAGTGGGTCTTGGAGTAACCCCAGCGCGCTTTCCAGGAAGGGGTAACGAGGGCATGGAAACACCTCCTTCCTGGGCCCTAAATTACCTTCTGGCAGCTCCCAGGTAGCTGGCCACGTCCACCGGATGATGACCAGAGGCCACACACTGCAGTGGATGAAGACACATCTGGCAGCACCCAGGTTGGGTGTGGACCATGGCGTCGTGTGTGTGTGTGTGTGAGTGTGACACGCTAAGTGGGTCTGATGTAGCAGGTGGCGCGGGCCTGGGGGTATTAACTGCGCGGCAGGTGACGCTCTGAGGTGACGCGTCAGTGAACAACCGCTTCAAGATGGAGTATTAACCGGATCTTGTTCATAATACTGGCGTGAAGAGGCGTTGTTGCTGTGTGTGTGTGTGTGTGTGTGTGTGTGTGTGTGTGTGTGTGAGGGGGGGGGAGGAGACTGGAGATGTTGGAAATGTTTGAGGACAATGTGTGGTGTGAGGTGGTTTGATCGAGTAAGTAACGTAAGGGTAAGAGAGATGTGTGGAAATAAAAAGAGCGTGGTTGAGAGAGCAGAAGAGGGTGTTTTGAAATGGTTTGGGCACATGGAGAGAATGAGTGAGGAAAGATTGACCAAGAGGATATATGTGTCGGAGGTGGAGGGAACGAGGAGAAGTGGGAGACCAAATTGGAGGTGGAAAGATGGAGTGAAAAAGATTTTGTGTGATCGGGGCCTGAACATGCAGGAGGGTGAAAGGAGGGCAAGGAATAGAGTGAATTGGATCGATGTGGTATACCGGGGTCGACGTGCTGTCAGTGGATTGAACCAGGGCATGTGAAGCGTCTGGGGTAAACCATGGAAAGTTCTGTGGGGCCTGGATGTGGAAAGGGAGCTGTGGTTTCGGTGCATTATTACATGACAGCTAGAGACTGTGAACACATATTTCTTCAATATGACTTTATCTTGAGAATTAACATCTCACAAGAGGTCAAGTGTCATGTGAGTCGTGCTGGGGAAGGGTCAGGTCAAAGGCAAGGGTCATCGTGCCTATGGGGTCGTACCGTCGTGCTCAAGGGTCGTACCGTCGTGCTCAAGGGTCGCACCGTCGTGCTCAAGGGTCGTACCGTCGTGCTCGAGGGTCGCACCGTCGTGCTCGAGGGTCGCACCGTCGTGTTCAAGGGTCGTACCGTCGCGTTCAAGGGTTGCACCGTCGTGCTCAAAGGTCGTACCGTCGTGTTCAAGGGTCGTACCGTTGTGCTCAAGGGTCGTACCGTCGTGCTCAAGGGTCGTACCGTCGTGTTCAAGGGTCGCACCGTCGTATTCAAGGGTTGCACCGTCGTGCTCAAAGGTCGTACCGTCGTGTTCAAGGGTCGTACCGTCGTGCTCAAGGGTCGTACCGTCGTGCTCAAAGGTCGTACCGTCGTGCTCGGCTCAAAGGTCGTACCGTCGTGCTCAAGGGTCGTCCCGTCGTGTTCAAGGGTCGTACCGTCGTGCTCAAAGGTCGTACCGTCGTGTTCAAAGGTCGCACCGTCGTGTTCAAGGGTCGCACCGTCGTGTTCAAGGGTCGCACCGTCGTGTTCAAGGGTCGTACCGTCGTGCTCAAGGGTCGTACCGTCGTGCTCAAGGGTCGTACCGTCGTGCTCAAGGGTCGTACCGTCGTGCTCAAAGGTCGTCCCGTCGTGTTCAAGGGTCGTACCGTCGTGCTCAAGGGTCGTACCGTCGTGCTCAAGTGGTTCATCAATACAAACGAAGTAACAAGAAACAATAACACACCACCTAATCCACGTACATGGCTCACACACACACACACACACACACACACACACACATTACGACCCGCGTAAGTCTTAATGCATGATAGTCCTAGCGCAACTGTGACACACGACTATATCCCAAACTGTCCCATAAACCAAACCAATAATTAAACGTAAAGTTTATAATTACACCAAACACGTGTGAACTAAATAGGCTCGAGAAATGAAGTGTAGCTTTAATATATATAATATATATATATATATATATATATATATATATATATATATATATATATATATATATATATTTTTTTTTTTTTTTTTTTTTATACTTTGTCGCTGTCTCCCGCGTTTGCGAGGTAGCGCAAGGAAACAGACGAAAGAAATGGCCCCCCCCCCCCCATACACATGTACATACACACGTCCACACACGCAAATATACATACCTACACAGCTTTCCATGGTTTACCCCAGACGCTTCACATGCCTTGCTTCAATCCACTGACAGCGTGTCAACCCCTGTATACCACATGACTCCAATTCACTCTATTTCTTGCCCTCCTTTCACCCTCCTGCATGTTCAGGCCCCGATCACACAAAATCTTTTTCACTCCATCTTTCCACCTCCAATTTGGTCTCCCTCTTCTCCTCGTTCCCTCCACCTCCGACACATATATCCTCTTGGTCAATCTCTCCTCACTCATTCTCTCCATGTGCCCAAACCATTTCAAAACACCCTCTTCTGCTCTCTCAACCACGCTCTTTTTATTTCCACACATCTCTCTTACCCTTACGTTACTTACTCGATCAAACCACCTCACACCACACATTGTCCTCAAACATCTCATTTCCAGCACATCCATCCTCCTGCGCACATCTCTATCCATAGCCCACGCCTCGCAACCATACAACATTGTTGGAACCACTATTCCCTCAAACATACCCATTTTTGCTTTCCGAGATAATGTTCTCGACTTCCACACATTTTTCAAGGCTCCCAAAATTTTCGCCCCCTCCCCCACCCTATGATCCACTTCCGCTTCCATGGTTCCATCCGCTGACAGATCCACTCCCAGATATCTAAAACACTTCACTTCCTCCAGTTTTTCTCCATTCAAACTCACCTCCCAATTGACTTGACCCTCACCCCTACTGTACCTAATAACCTTGCTCTTATTCACATTTACTCTCAACTTTCTTCTTCCACACACTTTACCAAACTCAGTCACCAGCTTCTGCAGTTTCTCACATGAATCAGCCACCAGCGCTGTATCATCAGCGAACAACAACTGACTCACTCCCCTCTTTCCAGGACTCTTGCATTTACCTCCCTTACAACCCCATCCATAAACAAATTAAACAACCATGGAGACATCACACACCCCTGCCGCAAACCTACATTCACTGAGAACCAATCACTTTCCTCTCTTCCTACACGTACACATGCCTTACATCCTCGATAAAAACTTTTCACTGCTTCTAACAACTTGCCTCCCACACCATATATTCTTAATACCTTCCACAGAGCATCTCTATCAACTCTATCATATGCCTTCTCCAGATCCATAAATGCTACATACAAATCCATTTGCTTTTCTAAGTATTTCTCACATACATTCTTCAAAGCAAACACCTGATCCACACATCCTCTACCACTTCTGAAACCGCACTGCTCTTCCCCAATCTGATGCTCTGTACATGCCTTCACCCTCTCAATCAATACCCTCCCATATAATTTACCAGGAATACTCAACAAACTTATACCTCTGTAATTTGAGCACTCACTCTTATCCCCTTTGCCTTTGTACAATGGCACTACGCACGCATATATATATATATATATATATATATATATATATATATATATATATATATATATATATATATATATATATATTCCTATGAGTCCACGGGGAAAATGATACACGAAAAGTTCCCAAGTGCACTTTCGTGTAATAATCACATCATCAGGGGAGATACAAGAGAGAAATATAACAGTCAGTTGACATACAACGAAGAGACGAAGCTAGGACGTCCTAGGATGTCCTAGCTTCGTCTCTTCGATGTATATCAACTGACTGTTATATTTCTCTCTTGTATCTCCCCTGATGATGTGATTATTACACGAAAGTGCACTTGGGAACTTTTCGTGTATCATTTTCCCCGTGGACTCATAGGAATATATATATATATATATATATATATATATATATATATATATATATATATATATATATATATATATATATATATATATTTCTTTCTTTTCTTTCTTTCCTAAAAAAAAAAAAAGCATCACAATGAGTGGTGGAGAAGCCTCACCATCAGTGGTGGAGAAGCCTCACCATCAGTGGTGGAGACCATCAGTTCACCGTGGAGGTGGTCCACATTTATCTCGCTTTATCGCAAGCGCCACAATCCTTATCCCTGGTGGAGCACGTCCTCTGTTATCTTGTCACACCAACACTGTTGGAGAGGATGTAGGTCCTCCAACACTGGTCTTACGGTACGACTGTTGGAGAGGATGTAGGTCCTCCAACACTGGTCTTATGGTACGACTGTTGGAGAGGATGTAGGTCCTCCAACACTGGTCTTATGGTACGACTGTTGGAGAGGATGTAGGTCCTCCAACACTGGTCTTATGGTACGACTGTTGGAGAGGATGTAGGTCGTCCAACACTGGTCTTATGGTACGACTGCTGGAGAGGATGTAGGTCCTCCAACACTGGTCTTACGGTACGACTGTTGGAGAGGATGTAAGTCCTCCAACACTGGTCTTACGGTACGACTGTTGGAGAGGATGTAGGTCCTCCAACACTGGTCTTACGGTACGACTGTTGGAGAGGATGTAGGTCCTCCAACACTGGTCTTACGGTATGACTGTTGGAGAGGATGTAGGTCCTCAAACACTGGTCTTATGGTACGACTGTTGGAGAGGATGTAGGTCCTCCAACACTGGTCTTACGGTACGACTGTTGGAGAGGATGTAGGTCCTCCAACACTGGTCTTACGGTACGACTGTTGGAGAGGATGTAGGTCCTCCAACACTGGTCTTATGGTACGACTGTTGGAGAGGATGTAGGTCCTCCAACACTGGTCTTATGGTACGACTGTTGGAGAGGATGTAGGTCCTCCAACACTGGTCGTACGCATTGCTGGAGAAGGTGCAATTCTCCAACAGTGGTCACACTTAACCGTTGGGAATGGTGAAGTTCCTCCAACACCGGACGTATGCAAGTGTTGGAGACGGTGTTGTCCCTCCAACACCGCACGGAGGCAAGTGTTGGAGACGGTGTTATCCCTCCAACACTTGGTCGTGCGCAAAGAGATCTTTAAACATGGAGATGACGCATGTATGAGGGAGAGAGATGACGCATGTATGAGGGAGAGAGAGGAATGTATCAACAGGTAGACACATATATAGTCATGCACGACTATATAAACTTGCAACGTAATGTATATAAGATATATATGTAGTCATGCACGACTATATAAACTTGGAACGTAATGTATATGATATATATAGTCAAGCACGACTATATAAACTTGCAACGTAATGTATATAGGATATATAGAGTCATGCACAACTATATAAACTTGGAACGTAATGTATTTAAGATATATAGACATGCACGACCATAAAAACTTCCAACGTCATGTATATAGGATATATAGAGTCATGCACGACTATATAAACTTGGAACATAATGTATATAAGATATATATAGTCATGCACGACTATATACACTTGGAATAATGTATATAAGATATATATCCCGACATACGATGTATATATGTACACGTCCCCCAGCCATACATATCTGCGTCTTCATCAAATTCAATGAATAATTTGACTCACATGTTGACATTATTCATTGCCTTACTTCCCAGAGATTTATATATATATACACAGCTGATATTCACCATCATGTACGACCATACGACTCCCAGTGTACGACGGTGGTACGACCCTCGTGTACGACACTGGTACGACCCCCATTCACGACAGTGGTACGACCCCATGTACGATGGTGGTACGACCCCCTTGTGTACAACGGTGGTACGACCCCCGTGTGTACGACGGTGGTACGACCCCTTGTGTACGACGGTGGTACGACCCCCTGTGTACGACAGTGGTGCGACCCCCGTGTACGATGGTGGTACGACCCCCTGTGCACGACGGTGGTACGACCCCGTATACGACGGTGGTACGACCCCATGTACGATGGTGGTACGACCCCCTGTGCACGACGGTGGTACGACCCCCCGTGTACGACAGTCGTACGACCCCCGTGCCCGGCGGCAGTACGACCACTGTTCACGTCGACGGTACGACAGACGGGATATGTGAGCGCAGTTAGTGACCTGACCCTCAGCGAGGCAGGTCAGGTCAAGGACCCCCAGGTCATCATGGCACGTATGGTAGGCTACCACCACGGAGAGAGAGAGAGAGAGAGAGAGAGAGAGAGAGAGAGAGAGAGAGAGAGAGAGAGAGAGAGAGAGAGAGAGAGAGAGAGAGATTTAAAAATGGATGCCGGATGTCACATTTCCCACAGCTGGACATAATTAACTGTAATCACGAATTCAGGTAAATACATAAACGTATTTACACTCCTACAATCATGATAAAAATAATTACTGTAATAATTATCAA
>NC_092285.1:1897500-1930000 GCF_036320965.1 Panulirus ornatus
TATATTGAACTTTTCAATGTTCTTTTCGTTAATTTCCTGTACAGTATAATGGCCAAAGTCTATTACATAATACAGAGAGTACAGAGACCCATACTACATAATACAGAGAGTACAGAGACCCATACTACATAATACAGAGGTACAGAGACCCATATACATATACAGAGAGTACAGAGACCATACTACATAATACAGAGAGTACAGAGACCCATACTACATAATACAGAGAGTACAGAGACCCATACTACATAATACAGAGAGTAGAGAGACCCATACTACATAATACAGAGAGTACGAGAGACCCATACTACATAATACAGAGAGTACAGAGACCCATACTACATAATACAGAGAGTACAGAGAGACCCATACTACATAATACAGAGAGTACAGAGAGACCCATACTACATAATACAGAGAGTACAGAGACCCATACTACATAATACAGAGAGTACAGAGACCATACTACATAATACAGAGAGTACAGAGAGACCCATACTACATAATACAGAGAGTACAGAGACCCATACTACATAATACAGAGAGTACAGAGACCCATACTACATAATACAGAGAGTACAGAGACCCATACTACATAATAGAGAGAGTACAGAGACCCATACTACATAATACAGGCCTCACGTATTTACCTCACAAAGTTGTCAAACAACACATTACATCATCTTACAACGAAGGAATATACAACACTGTCGGTATATACAAACGTTTAATTTAATCATGAAATACAATAATCTATAAACGTTCATTTACCATGAAATACAATAAGTATAAACGTTCATTTACCATGAAATACAATAATCTACAAACGTTCATTTACCATGAAATACAATAATCTATAAACGTTCATTTACCATGAAATACAATAAGCATAAACGTTCATTTACCATGAAATACAATAAGCATAAACGTTCATTTACCATGAAATACAATAAGTATAAACGTTCATTTACCATGAAATACAATAAGTATAAACGTTCATTTACCATGAAATACAATAAGTATAAACGTTCTCTACCTCGTCAGATACGCCGCGTATAAACGTTCTCTACTTCGTCAGATACGCAACGTATAAACGTTCTCTTCTTCGTGAGATACGCCACGTATAAACGTTCTCTTCTTCGTCGGATACGCCGCGTATAAACGTTCTCTACTTCATCAGATACGCTATGTATAAACGTTCTCTACTTCGTCAGATACGCCGCGTATAAACGTTCTCTACTTCGTCAGATACGCAACGTATAAACGTTCTCTACTTCGTCAGATACGCTACGTATAAACGTTCTCTTCTTCGTACAGATACGCCGCGTATAAACGTTTTCTACTTCGTGAAATACGCAACGTATAAACGTTCTCTACTTCGTCAGATACGCAACGTATAAACGTTCTCTACCTCGTCAGATACGCCGCGTATAAACGTTCTCTACCTCGTCAGATACGCCGCGCATAAACGTTCTCTCGCTAACGAGAAAAAATATAAAAAAAAAAATAATTTATTTGTGTAAGAAGTACCATGTTCTGTGTGTCAGCTGAGCGAGCGAGAGAAAACGAATGTTGACATTAAGGGGAGACTTGCCACAACACAGGCAACACAAGAAAGAAAACGGACACTTACCTTCACAGAAAACTCGCAGAAAATACAGCAGTTACACTGAGAGAAAACGGAGACCTTCAAGGAAAACGTCTCATAGAATCGGGGTAACTCCTTTATATAACACTATCCCATAAAGACGCATTTAGCACGGGTCAGCAAAACAAAAAGTACTTATAGATATCATCCCTTGCTTCCATTATCAAAATTATTCTTAATTTCTTTATAAACTTCTACATATAACAATACAGAAATTCTGCAAATAAATATTTGAATAAAAAACTGTGGAATCAATTAAGCCATTTATGCCACACCCATTTATACATTTAAGTTCACTACACACATCTAACTCTATACATATGGCATACATGTGTATCAATGTATACTTTGTATCTAAAAACTATAGGAAGCCAAAGCAGTAATATTCAATTACTTTGCAATTAATTACCGAAGATAAACGAGATTATAATATGTAAAATCATTATTCGTTTACTGATATGAAATACATAAGAACTTCAACTGTTCTTATTAAAGTTAACTACGTAATTACCCAGCTAACAAGTTCAACTAGTGTGTTAATACGAAGGAAATTGGTCGAAATTCAACAAATACAACAAAAATCGGTCTCTGGCAACCCTTCATACGATGTTGCCACTATGGGAATTTGTTTTTCTTTTAAACCGCTATATTCATTGTAGAACATAACTCTGCTCTTTCCACGTGTTCATTATCGTCTGCAGTCTTAAGAACACTTCGAGGAACACATCTTTGAAGAAATGTTATACATTCCTTCATCAAAACCATAAACTTACACAAGTCTTGGCAACACTTGAACGGTGTTGCCACATGGTAATCAGTCATTACTCATGCTATTATCATTATCATTATTACTATTATAATTATCATAATTATTATTATTATTATTAACTCACCTGGCCGGCCTCGTTACTCTACCATGGACGTAAACACTTAAAACATTCCCTTACCTGAAAAGAGAAAGGAAATGGTTAGTAAAGAGAGATCAACACTCCACAATAACATTGATCAAATACCATACATCAGGTTAGGTTACAGATTAATATAATCAACATTACTCTCGTCTATATTACCCTCCAAAATAATGTAATTCTAACACTGCAATATCTAATATAATCAACATTACTCTCGCCTATATTACCCTCCAAAATAATGTAATTCTAACACTGTAATATCTAATATAATCAACATTACTCTCGCCTATATTACCCTCCAAAATAATGTAATTCTAACACTGTAATATCTAATATAATCAACATTACTCTCGTCTATATTACCCTCCAAAATAATGTAATTCGAACACTGTAATATCTAATATAATCAACATTACTCTCGTCTATATTACCCTCCAAAATAATGTAATTCGAACACTGTAATATCTAATATAATCAACATTACTCTCGTCTATATTACCCTCCAAAATAATGTAATTCTAACACTGTAATATCTAATATAATCAACATTACTCTCGTCTATATTACCCTCCAAAATAATGTAATTCTAACACTGTAATATCTAATATAATCAACATTACTCTCGTCTATATTACCCTCCAAAATAATGTAATTCTAACACTGTAATATCTAATATAATCAACATTACTCTCCAAAATAATGTAATTCTAACACTGTAATATCTAATATAATCAACATTACTCTCGTCTATATTACCCTCCAAAATAATGTAATTCTAACACTGTAATATCTAATATAATCAACATTACTCTCGTCTATATTACCCTCCAAAATAATGTAATTCTAACACTGTAATATCTAATATAATCAACATTACTCTCGTCTATATTACCCTTCAAAATAATGTAATTCTAACACTGTAATATCTTAGTCTCGCCTACACAACATGGCAGACGGGTTGAAGGTCGTCTTCGTCTGTCTGTCTGTTTGTTGGTCAGGAATCAACAACTTAAACCAGTCCAAAAATAACCTTGCTCACAACCTTGTTCACAACCTTGTTCATAACCTTGTTCACAACCTTGTTCATAACCTGGAAAATCCAGTTAACAACTCTCTCGTTTCCTTACACAACTGTCTCCCGAAACGTAAATAAACAGCGTTCCTAACTTAAACTTGACCTGGTTCCTAACTTGACCTGGTTCCTAACTTGACCTGGTTCCTAACTTGACCTGGTTCCTAACTTAACCTGGTTCCTAACTTAAACTTGGCCTGGTTCCTAACATAAACTTGACCTAGTTCCTAACTTGACCTGGTTCCTAACTTAAACTTGGCCTGGTTCCTAACATAAACTTGACCTGGTTCCTAACTTAAATTTGACCTGGTTCGTAACTTAAACTCGACCTGGTTTTCCTAACTTGACCTGGATCCTAACTTAACCTGGTTCCTAACTTAAACTTGACGTGGTTCCTAACTTAAACTCGACCTGGTTTTCCTAACCTAACCTAGTTCCTAACTTAAACTCGACCTGGTTTTCCTAACTTGACCTGGTTTCTAACTTAACCCACTGACTATGGAACTTAAAATACAGGTTTGTGTTATCTTCCATGTAACGTTTCCAGCCAATCTTATGTCACACTCAGTAACCACAACACATAACCTCAGTATAACATCACAACATCAAGGTTGTAACATCACAACATCAAGGTTGTAACATCACAACATCAAGGTTGTAACATCACAACATCAAGGTTGTAACATCACAACATCAAGGTTGTAACATCACAACATCAAGGTTGTAACATCACAACATCAAGGTTGTAACATCACATCATGGTTGTAACATCACAACATCAAGGTTGTAACATCACAACATCAAGGTTGTAACATCACATCAAGGTTGTAACATCACAACATCAAGGTTGTAACATCACAACATCAAGGTTGTAACATCACATCATGGTTGTAACATCACAACATCAAGGTTGTAACATCACAACATCAAGGTTGTAACATCACAACATCAAGGTTGTAACATCACAACATCAAGGTTGTAACATCACAACATCAAGGTTGTAACATCACAACATCAAGGTTGTAACATCACATCATGGTTGTAACATCACAACATCAAGGTTGTAACATCACAACATCAAGGTTGTAACATCACATCAAGGTTGTAACATCACAACATCAAGGTTGTAACATCACAACATCAAGGTTGTAACATCACATCATGGTTGTAACATCACAACATCAAGGTTGTAACATCACAACATCAAGGTTGTAACATCACAACATCAAGGTTGTAACATCACAACATCAAGGTTGTAACATCACAACATCAAGGTTGTAACATCACAACATCAAGGTTGTAACACCACATCATGGTTGTAACATCACAACATCAAGGTTGTAACATCACAACATCAAGGTTGTAACATCACAACATCAAGGTTGTAACATCACAACATCAAGGTTGTAACATCACAACATCAAGGTTGTAATGTTGTAAATCGTAAGTTAAATGTAATAATCATCCAGACACATTTACAGTATAAAGGAACACAATATTGTCATTAATGTGCAACATTACAACGAGTTTTCTCTTAATATTGCAACACTTAATATCCATAACAAACCATTTTCTAAAACAGAAATGAACATTGTAATTGATAATAGAAAACGTATCTAAGAAAACATAAGAATGTATTCAAATTATTATCATTATTATCATTATTATTATTATTATTATTATCATTATTGTTATTATTATTATTATTATTATTATTATCATTATTATCATTATATATATATATATATATATATATATATATATATATATATATATATATATATATATATATATATATATATATATATATATATATTCATTATTATCATCATCATTATTATGAATGATCAATATTATCATTTTTAACCCCCGTGATCCCTTTTACCAGGGGGGGTCACGGGTGGCTGCGCTACAAAACGTAGCAGGGAAACGAGCACACCAGTGAGGCGTGGCAATGAGAGTACCGGGTATCGAACCACCTACATCATAACCACCCACCTAACCACGACACAACCCACCCACCTAACCACGACACAACCACCCACCTAACCACGACACAACCCACCCACCTAACCACGACACAACCCACCCACCTAACCACGACACAACCCACCCACCTAACCACGACACAACCACCCACCTAACCACGACACAACCCACCCACCTAACCACGACACAACCACCCACCTAACCACGACACAAGCACCCACCTAACCACGACACAACCACCAACCTAACCACGACACAACCCACCCACCTAACCACGACACAACCCACCCACCCACCTAACCACGACACAACCACCCACCTAACCACGACACAACCCACCCACCTAACCACGACACAACCACCCACCTAACCACGACACAACCACCCACCTAACCACGACACAACCACACACCTAACCACGACACAACCACCCACCTAACCACGACACAACCACCCACCTAACCACGACACAACCACCAACCTAACCACGACACAACCCACCCACCTAACCACGACACAACCCACCCACCCACCTAACCACGACACAACCACCCACCTAACCACGACACAACCCACCCACCTAACCACGACACAACCCACCCACCTAACCACGACACAACCCACCCACCCACCTAACCACGACACAACCACCCACCTAACCACGACACAACCCACCCACCTAACCACGACACAACCACCCACCTAACCACGACACAACCCACCCACCTAACCACGACACAACCACCCACCTAACCACGACACAACCACCCACCTAACCACGACACAACCACCAACCTAACCACGACACAACCCACCCACCTAACCACGACACAACCCACCCACCCACCTAACCACGACACAACCCACCCACCTAACCACGACACAACCACCCACCTAACCACGACACAACCCACCCACCTAACCACGACACAACCACCCACCTAACCACGACACAACCACCCACCTAACCACGACACAACCCACCCACCTAACCACGACACAACCACACACCTAACCACGACACAACCACCCACCTAACCACGACACAACCACCCACCTAACCACGACACAACCCACCCACCTAACCACGACACAACCCACCCACCTAACCACGACACAACCACACACCTAACCACGACACAACCACCCACCTAACCACGACACAACCACCCACCTAACCACGACACAACCCACCCACCTAACCACGACACAACCACACACCTAACCACGACACAACCACACACCTAACCACGACACAACCACACACCTAACCACGACACAACCACCCACCTAACCACGACACAACCCACAACACAGAGGGAGTAACCAGGCGGGTGTACAACAGTGTGGGTTCTTCACTACACCATCCACAATGTCTTGACAGTGACGCAACACACCCAGACACTGGGTGTGTGTGGGGGGGGGGGGGGGTGTCTGGTGGCCAGGTCCAATGGCGACGGTGGCGGGTCTCGAGGGATGGGGTTCGAACCCCTCTCCCCCCAGTCGCCTGTCACTATGCACGGGTTATATAACGACACGTGGTTGTGAATACGTCACACTGGACCACAGGGAGGCGGGGGGGGGGGGGGCCACTGCTGTGATCCTTTCCAATATGTGTGTGTATATATATATATATATATATATATATATATATATATATATATATATATATATAGCTTTGACAGGGTTAATTACGTAAAACTTTAACAGCGGGTTAATTACCTTAAGCTTTAACGGGGAAGGGGGGGGGGTTAAACCCCCTAAAAGTAACATTGCTGTCTGTTGCGTGTGGTTGTGGTAGCCAGCATGAAGGAGTGGTGGGTCAGTGTGGTTGTGGTAGCCACCATGAAGGAGTGGTGGGTCAGTGTGGTTGTGGTAGCCAGCATGAAGGAGTGGTGGGTCAGTGTGGTTGTGGTAGCCAGCATGAAGGAGTGGTGGGTCAGTGTGGTTGTGGTAGCCACCATGAAGGAGTGGTGGGTCAGTGTGGTTGTGGTAGCCACCATGGAGTGGTGGGTCAGTGTGGTTGTGGTAGCCAGCATGAAGGAGTGGTGGGTCAGTGTGGTTGTGGTAGCCAGCATGAAGGAGTGGTGGGTCAGTGTGGTTGTGGTAGTCACCATGAAAGAGTGGTGGGTCAGTGTGGTTGTGGTAGCCATCATGAAGGAGTGGTGGGTCAGCGTGGTTGTGGTAGCCAGCATGAAGGAGTGGTGGGTCAGTGTGGTTGTGGTAGCCATCATGAAGGAGTGGTGGGTCAGTGTGGTTGTGGTAGCCAGCATGAAGGAGTGGTGGGTCAGTGTGGTTGTGGTAGCAAGCATGAAGGAGTGGTGGGTCAGTGTGGTTGTGGTAGCCACCATGAAGGAGTGGTGGGTCAGTGTGGTTGTGGTAGCCAGCATGAAGGAGTGGTGGGTCAGTGTGGTTGTGGTAGCCAGCATGAAGGAGTGGTGGGTCAGTGTGGTTGTGGTAGCAAGCATGAAGGAGTGGTGGGTCAGTGTGGTTGTGGTAGCCAGCATGAAGGAGTGGTGGGTCAGTGTGGTTGTGGTAGCCAGCATGAAGGAGTGGTGGGTCAGTGTGGTTGTGGTAGTCACCATGAAAGAGTGGTGGGTCAGTGTGGTTGTGGTAGCCATCATGAAGGAGTGGTGGGTCAGCGTGGTTGTGGTAGCCAGCATGAAGGAGTGGTGGGTCAGTGTGGTTGTGGTAGCCATCATGAAGGAGTGGTGGGTCAGTGTGGTTGTGGTAGTCACCATGAAGGAGTGGTGGGTCAGTGTGGTTGTGGTAGCCAGCATGAAGGAGTGGTGGGTCAGTGTGGTTGTGGTAGCCAGCATGGAGTGGTGGGTCAGTGTGGTTGTGGTAGCCATCATGAAGGAGTGGTGGGTCAGTGTGGTTGTGGTAGTCACCATGAAGGAGTGGTGGGTCAGTGTGGTTGTGGTAGCCAGCATGAAGGAGTGGTGGGTCAGTGTGGTTGTGGTAGCCATCATGAAGGAGTGGTGGGTCAGTGTGGTTGTGGTAGCCAGCATGAAGGAGTGGTGGGTCAGTGTGGTTGTGGTAGCCATCATGAAGGAGTGGTGGGTCAGTGTGGTTGTGGTAGTCACCATGAAGGAGTGGTGGGTCAGTGTGGTTGTGGTAGCCAGCATGAAGGAGTGGTGGGTCAGTGTGGTTGTGGTAGCCAGCATGAAGGAGTGGTGGGCCAGTGTGGTTGTGGTAGCCAGCATGACGGAGTGGTGGGTCAGTGTGGTTGTGGTAGCCATCATGAAGGAGTGGTGGGTCAGTGTGGTTGTGGTAGCCAGCATGAAGGAGTGGTGGGTCAGTGTGGTTGTGGTAGCCATCATGAAGGAGTGGTGGGTCAGTGTGGTTGTGGTAGCCAACATGAAGGAGTGGTGGGTCAGTGTGGATGTGGTAGCCAGCATGAAGGAGTGGTGGGTCAGTGTGGTTGTGGTAGCCAGCATGAAGGAGTGGTGGGTCAGTGTGGTTGTGGTAGCCAGCATGAAGGAGTGGTGGGTCAGTGTGGTTGTGGTAGCCAGCATGAAGGAGTGGTGGGTCAGTGTGGTTGTGGTAGCCAGCATGAAGGAGAGGTGGGTCAGTGTGGTTGTGGTAGTCACCATGAAGGAGTGGTGGGTCAGTGTGGTTGTGGTAGCCATCATGAAGGAGTGGTGGGTCAGTGTGGTTGTGGTAGTCACCATGGAGTGGTGGGTCAGTGTGGTTGTGGTAGCCACCATGAAGGAGTGGTGGGTCAGTGTGGTTGTGGTAACCACCATGAAGGAGTGGTGGGTCAGTGTGGTTGTGGTAGTCATCATGAAGGAGTGGTGGGTCAGTGTGGTTGTGGTAGCCACCATGAAGGAGTGGTGGGTCAGTGTGGTTGTGGTAGCCAGCATGGAGTGGTGGGTCAGTGTGGTTGTGGTAGTCATCATGAAGGAGTGGTGGGTCAGTGTGGTTGTGGTAGCCACCATGAAGGAGTGGTGGGTCAGTGTGGTTGTGGTAGCCACCATGAAGGAGTGGTGGGTCAGTGTGGTTGTGGTAGCCAGCATGAAGGAGTGGTGGGTCAGTGTGGTTGTGGTAGCCACCATGAAGGAGTGGTGGGTCAGTGTGGTTGTGGTAGCCACCATGAAGGAGTGGTGGGTCAGTGTGGTTGTGGTAGCCAACATGAAGGAGTGGTGGGTCAGTGTGGGAAATTAACAACCACAAGAACAACACAATGCTAACCAACTCTGCCCGCCATTAAGGTCGTCCTTCAACATAAAAGTCATGGGAAAATATGATCAATGACGTCACACACCCTCGTCTCCCCCCCCCAGGTGGGTTCGGTACATGATCTACCTCATACCCCCCCCCCCGAGTCTACCCACCCGTCTACCTGTCTACTCTCCTTATCTACATCAGATTCGATGTTTCTGACCTTATATACATTACCATACACATCCTCGAAATGATCTTGTGATGTATATAGTTTGTACGTATTGGGTGGTAGGGTTGTGTGGGGCGTATGTACCTACGTGGGTGGTGGGAACCTATGGTTATCTACGTGGGTGGTGGGAACCTGTGGTGTACCTACGTGGGTGGTAGGAGCCTCTGGTGTACCTACGTGGGTGGTGGGAACCTGTGGTGTACCTACGTGGGTGGTAGGAGCCTCTGGTGTACCTACGTGGGTGGTGGGAACCTGTGGTGTACCTACGTGGGTGGTAGGAGCCTCTGGTGTACCTACGTGGGTGGTGGGAATCTGTGGTGTACCTACGTGGGTGGTGGGAACCTATGGTTATCTACGTGGTTTGTGGGAACCTATGGTGTACCTACGTGGGTGGTGGGAACCTGTGGTGTACCTACGTGGGTGGTGGGAACCTATGGTTATCTACGTGGGTTGTGGGAACCTATGGTGCACCTACGTGGGTGGTGGGAACCTGTGGTGTACCTACGTGGGTTGTGGGAACCTATGGTGTACCTACGTGGGTGGTGGGAAACTATGGTTATCTACGTGGGTTGTGGGAACCTATGGTGCACCTACGTGGGTGGTAGGACCCTGTCGTGTACCTACATGGGTGGTGGGAACCTATGGTGTACCTACGTGGGTGGTGGGAACCTATGGTTATCTACGTGGGTGGTGGGAATCTTTGGTGTACCTACGTGGGTGGTGGGAATCTGTGGTGTACCTACGTGGGTGGTGGAACCTATATTGCACCTACGTGGGTGGTGGGAACCTATAGTGCACCTACGTGGGTGGGAACCTATGGGGTATCTACATAAGTGGTGATAACCTGTGGGTTTACCTACATGGGTGGCGAGTACGTGTGATGTACCTACATGGGTGGCGAGTACGTGTGATGTACCTACATGGGTGCTAGCAACCTGGAATGTACCTACATGGGTGCTAGCAACCTAGAATGTACCTACATGGGTGCTAGAAACATGAGATGTATAACGAAAATCTAAAATTCTCTTACTGGAGACAAATACGACATTTATCCATCACTAATTAACTAGCAATTTAATTACACATTTAAATGGCAAAGATGGCGAAATTAATCCATATCTTCACTCATTATAAGATAATTAGAATTTACCTCACAATATATCCTCGAAATAATCTATTTCATCTCTCCAGATAGATACAATGTGGATCTAACCATTGTTTATACAACATCATCCACACAAAAATACCCCATTTTCTACCAGTCAGCCAGGCTCAGGACAGACTAAACCATTTCCCATGTTCAGTTTTTTTTTCTTATGAAATAAATAGAGTATCGCACGTAATACATCCTACACACAGCACATTATTTCGACATAAACGAGTATCTATTTATGATTTATTTCGAATACATGTACCGACTGAACATTAATCATAGAGTTGCCAGATCTCTCCATTCTCTTTCAAAATACGATATGATCAGTTAATACATAAACATCACACGCTTCCACCATAACTTTTGTTTTACAAATTCGTACAATATAAATGTTAGTTACATAAGCTGTCCAGAGTGAAATAAATACGGATAAAAAAGGGATAACTGGCTTGATACACTAACAGAAAACGTATTGGAGGAACACACACACACACACACACACACACACATATATATATATATATATATATATATATATATATATATATATATATATATATATATACATATATATATATACATATATATATATTGGAAAGGATCACAATTGAGCGCGTGATCAAGTATATTCCTATGAGTCCACTGGGAAAATGAAACACAAGTTCACAGGTGCACTTTCGTGTAATAATCACATCATTAAGGGAGACACATGAGAGAAATATAACAGTCAGTTGATATACATCGAATAGACGTAGCTTGGACACCATTTGGTAAACATGTGATTGTCCAAAACCAAATGGCGTCCTAGCTTCGTCTCTTCGTTGTATATCAACTGACTTATATTTCTCTCTTGTCTCTCCCCTGATGAAGTGATTATTACACGAAAGTGCACTTGGGAACTTGTGTTTCATTTTCCCCGTGGACTCATGGGAATATACTTGATCACGCGCTCAATTGTGATCCTTTCCAATATATATATATATATATATATATATATATATATATATATATATATATATATATATATAATATATTTATATTGTCATATAAAAACGTCTGGGACGTTGTTACTCCCACAGAAAACGTTTTAAAGAAGCTGTAACACTGTAACCAGAAGTAAAGTCTATAACACTGTAACAAGATGCCTGTAACACTGTAACCAGAAGTAAAGTCTATAACACTGTAACAAGATGCCTGTAACACTGTAACCAAGAAGTAAAGTCTATAACACTGTAACAAGATGCCTGTAACACTGTAACAAGAAGTCTATAACACTGTAACAAGATGCCTGTAACACTGTAACAAGAAGTAAAGTCTGTAACACTGTAACAAGATGCCTGTAACACTGTAACAAGAAGTAAAGTCTGTAACACTGTAACAAAACCCATGTAACAAGCTACCCTGTAACACTGTAACAAGACCCATGTAACAAGCTACCCTGTACACTGTAACAAGACCCCCGTATCACTGTAACAAGCTCCTGTAACGTGTCGACTGTAACTACCTAACATACTGGACCACTCTGGGGTATGTAAACAACCCCTAACCATCTTCTGGTGAGGGTAGCACGTCAAAACACGTCACTGGTTTAGGTCAACAAACCACGTCATGCATGATGTATGATGTTGGTTTATGTAAACAAACCACGTCATGCATGATGTATGATGTTGGTTTATGTAAACAAACCACGTCATGCAAACAGTTGATGATAAACAGATTATGATACACGAGGAAGCCGGGGGGTGGGGGGTGGGGGGGTCATACACCCACCTCGGACGCTATAATCAATTTCTATCCTACCCTCCCCATCTCCCCTCTCCCTCCCCATCTCCCCTCTCCCTCCCCATCTCCCCTCTCCCTCCCCATCTCCCCTCTCCCCCCCTCTCCCTCCCCATCTCCCCTCTCCCTCCCCATCTCCCCCCCATCTCCCCTCTCCCCCCTCTCCCTCCCCATCTCCCCTCTCCCTCCCCATCTCCCCTCTCCCTCCCCATCTCCCCTCTCCCTCCCGCATCTCCCCTCTCCCTCCCCATCTCTCTCTACTCCCCGGGGAGGAGACCCATCCATCGTCGTCGCTGGTACACCCTCCAGCTGGCAAGGGGAGGTTCAGGGAGACGCCAGGGTGTGTTACACCCACTACACTGTGGACCAGCCCTCATACACCCACTACACTGTGGACCAGCTGTCCTGGTACACCCACACACTGGACCAGCCGTCATGGTACACCCACTACACTGTGGACCAGCCCTGATACACCCACTACACTGTGGACCAGCTGTCCTGGTACACCCACTACACTGTGGACCAGCCGTTATGGTACACCCACACACTGGACCAGCCGTCATGGTACACCCATTACACTGTGGACCAGCCCTGATACACCCACTACACTGTGGACCAGCTGTCCTGGTACACCCACTACATACACCAAGCCCCCACCCCCCCCCGACTGTGGCAGAGCACCACATGCTACCACACTACACCACACACCATACCACACCACACACACACCACACACAACCCCACACCACACTACACCACGCCACACACCATCCCACACCACACCACACCACACACCATCCCACACCACACCACACCACGCCACACCACACCACGCCACGCCACACACCATCCCACACACCACACACACACCACACACAACCCCACACCACACTACACCACGCCACGCCACACACCATCCCACACCACGCCACGCATCACCACGCCACCAGATCTTCAGGCTAGGAAATCACAGCATTTAGCACGTGCCATCAGGCAGGAGAGAGAGAGAGAGAGAGAGAGAGAGAGAGAGAGAGAGAGAGAGAGAGAGAGAGAGAGAGAGAGAGAGAGAGAGAGAGGCAAGCAGGAGGGGAGAGATGGAGACAAATGTACATCATCATCAACTGTAACGATTCATCCATTATCAGCAGGCAACCCGTCCACCATCTTCCCACACCCAGGGTGTACCCCCCACACACCAGACATCACACCACACCACCACACTACCACACATCACACCACACCCCACACATCACACCCCACACCACCACACATCACCCCACACCATCACACACCACCACCACACCACACCACCACACACCCCACCCTACACCACCCCACACCATACTACACCATCCCACACCATACTACACCATCCCACACCATACTACACCATCCTACACCACCCCACACCATCCTACACCACCCTACACCATACTACACCACACCACCCCACCCTACACCACCCCACACCATACTACACCACCCTACACCATCCTACACCACCCCACACCATCCTACACCACCCCACACCATCCTACACCACCCCACACCATCCTACACCACCCCACACCATCCTACACCACCTTACACCATACTACACCACACCACCCCACCCTACACCACCTCACACCATACTACACCACCCTACACCATCCTACACCACCCCACACCATCCTACACCACCCCACACCATCCTACACCACCCCACACCATCCTACACCACCTTACACCATACTACACCACACCACCCCACCCTACACCACCCCACACCATACTACACCACCCTACACCATCCTACACCACCCCACACCATCCTACACCACCTTACACCATACTACACCACACCACCCCACCTACACCACCCCACACCATACTACACCACCCTACACCATCCTACACCACCCCACACGACACACCCTCTCCCTCGCGCCATAGAGAACTAGAAACTGTAAATTGTTTGCAAGTTAGTGTTACACAGAGACGTCCATCTCCCTGGTGGTGGTCGTCCATGTGAGGGGTACAGCTTTACGGTACATAGCATTAAATAAGGGTTAAATCTACCTCCTGCATGGATATAAGGGGTTAAATCTACCTCCTGCATGGATATAAGGGGTTAAATCTACCTCCTGCATGGATATAAGGGGTTAAATCTACCTCCTGCATGGATATAAGGGGTTAAATCTACCTCCTGCATGGATATAAGGGGTTAAATCTACCTCCTGCATGGATATAAGGGGTTAAATCTACCTCCTGCATGGATATAAGGGGTTAAATCTACCTCCTGCATGGATATAAGGGGTTAAATCTACCTCCTGCATGGATATAAGGGGTTAAATCTACCTCCTGCATGGATATAAGGGGTTAAATCTACCTCCTGCATGGATATAAGGGGTTAAATCTACCTCCTGCATGGATATAAGGGGGTAAATCTACCTCCTGCATGGATATAAGGGGTTAAATCTACCTCCTGCATGGATATAAGGGGGTAAATCTACCTCCTGCATGGATATAAGGGGTTAAATCTACCTCCTGCATGGATATAAGGGGGTTAAATCTACCTCCTGCATGGATATAAGGGGGTAAATCTACCTCCTGCATGGATATAAGGGGTTAAATCTACCTCCTGCATGGATATAAGGGGTTAAATCTACCTCCTGCATGGATATAAGGGGTTAAATCTACCTCCTGCATGGATATAAGGGGGTAAATCTACCTCCTGCATGGATATAAAGGGTTAAATCTACCTCCTGCATGGATATAAGGGGGTAAATCTAACTCCTGCATGGATATAAGGGGGTAAATCTACGTGTATCTAAGGGGGTAAATCTACCTCGTGTAGGTATATATAAAAAGGGATTAAATCTACGTGTATCTAAGGGGGTAAATCTACCTCGTTCATGTATATCAGAGGGTAAATCTATGTGTATCTAAGGGGGTAAATCTACCTCGTGCATGGATATAAGGGGGTAAATCTACGTGTATCTAAGGGGGTAAATCTACTTCGTGTATGTATATATAAGAAGTTAAATCTACGTATACCTAAGGGGGTAAATCTACTCGGTACACATACGTAAGTAGATGGCACTTCTACCTCGTACATATATTCAAGTAGGGGGTAGAGGAAGGGGGGGGGGTCGGGGGGGTTCATCACCCCCGTAGATCATATTCGTGCGTCAAGTGGGCAACCCACACTAGTGTGTACCCGCATTACGTCACTCCCTCGTCACACCAGGTGGGTCGGGGGGGGCAGACAGTGCAACACGGAAGAACTTCCATTTCCTTCACAATGGTCGATTTCCATATCTCCACCCACGCGAACTTCACCCTTGTCGACTACGTCCACCCTGGAATCTCTCCCTGTTCAATTCCTCCCTCCACACCTGCTCCTCCCTGAAGACCCCCCCCCCAAACCCCCCATTTCATGGGGGGGTCTTATATATATACACCCAGCCACACCCCACATACACCCCATACAATATGCTCCCCCATTCCCCTACACCACCACAGCCAGCCATCACGTCTCCAACAGCCACCAAGGACCCATCCCAAAGACCCATCTCTGGTCTTCTGTGCCGCCTGGAACACGTTGGTCCGTCTCCTCGACCACGTCTACAGACCCCCTAGGGTCCGCTGCGTGTGTTGGAGACGACACACACGGACCATCCACTCCACACAGACCACATGGCCTCATGACACACACGGACCATCCACTCCACACAGACCACATGGCCTCATGACACACACACGGACCATCTACTGACACACACGGACCATCCACTCCACACCACACAAACAAGGACTCCTCCACACATACCGGACACTGCAAACAACTACTCCACACGATACTGTGCAAACAACTACTACTCCACACACAACAAAACAGCTACTCCAAACATAACACTGCAAACAACAACTACTCCACACTGCAAACAACTACTCCACACAATACTCAGCAAACAACCACTACAAGGCAAACAACAGCTACTCCACGCAATACTCTGCAAACAACAACTTCGCACTACACTGCAAACAGCAACTACACACACTGCAAACGTCAACTACACACACCACACTGCAAACAAGTACTCCACACACCACAACGCAAACTATAACTACTCCATACACTGCAAACAACTACTATTCCACACCACAGTACACTGCAAACAACTACTATTCCACACTGCAAACAATAACTACTCCATACACTGCAAACAACTACTACACACGACACAGCAAACAACCTGGCAGCGTCTCGTATCATTGCCACACAACACTCCACACCAGGCAACTCCAGAGAGAGAGAGAAAAAAAAACCTTTTCTTTTTCTCTTAAGTTTAAATACAGTAAAGTGAGGTTCATGTAAACACACCCCCCCCCCTGGGACACCCCCCCCGGGGGGGTGTGGGCTGACACCCCCCCTCCTCATGTAACCCCCCCCCTGGGACACACCCCCCGGGGGGAGGGGGGGGGCGCCCCCCTAGACCTAATCATCCCAGAGCAAAAAGATTCGGGCGAGAGATTGTCGTAAATTCTGGCTGCACGACAGAGAGAGAGAGAGAGAGAGAGAGAGAGAGAGAGAGAGAGAGAGAGAGAGAGAGAGAGAGAGAGAGCAGCCAGCGCCACAGTGTGATGGGCGGCAGAACTATGAGGCCGTTTTCGTGTGGGCGGGCGACCCGCATCACGACTTCTGACGGCGGGATAAGACATTACCCCCCCCCCCCCCCCACCATCATCATGCAGTGACCACGTGGAGAAAAAGATTCATTTACACCGACGCCACGGATGATTCACTTACAATAACATAACTAAAGATTCATTTACATTGATGTAATGTAAGGTCAATTACACCAATGTAAGTAAAGATTCATTTACATTGATATAATTCATTTACACTGATGTAATGTAAGATCATTTACACCAATGTAAGTAAAGATTCATTTACAATGACGTAATGTAAAATCAATTACACCAATGTAAGTAAAGATTCATTTACATTCATGTAATGTAAGATCAATTACACCAATGTAAGTAAAGATTCATTTACAGTGATGTAATGTAAGATCAATTACACCAATGTAAGTAAAGATTCATTTACAATGACGTAATGTAAAATCAATTACACCAATGTAAGTAAAGATTCATTTACATTGATGTAATGTAAGATCAATTACACCAATGTAAGTAAATATTCATTTACAGTGATGTAATGTAAGATCAATTACACCAATGTAAATAAAGATTCATTTACATTGATGTAATGTAAGATCAATTACACCAATGTAAATAAAGATTCATTTACAATGACGTAATGTAAAATCAATTACACCAATGTAAGTAAAGATTCATTTACATTGATGTAATGTAAGATCAATTACACCAATGTAAGTAAATATTCATTTACAGTGATGTAATGTAAGATCAATTACACCAATGTAAATAAAGATTCATTTACATTGATGTAATGTAAGATCAATTACACCAATGTAAGTAAAGATTCATTTACATTGATGTAATGTAAGATCAATTACACCAATGTAAATAAAGATTCATTTACACTGACGTAACAGACGTAAATAACAACACATTATACACTTCTGTATCCCATGTTATACACAATATACAGACTTATTGTGACTGTAATGTGAAGATACAGACGAGTGACTGTACTGTGGCACAGACAAGGTGACCCAGTGGCTGTACTGTGGCACAGACAAGTTGACCCCAGTGGCTGTACTGTGGCACAGACAAGTTGACCCCAGTGGCTGTACTGTGGCACAGACAAGTTGACCCATTGGCTGTACTGTGGCACAGACAAGTTGACCCAGTGGCTGTACTGTGGCACAAACAAGTTGACCCAGTGGCTGTACTGTGGCACAGACAAGTTGACCCAGTGGCTGTACTGTGGCACAGACAAGGTGACCCAGTGACTGTACTGTGGCACAGACAAGGTGACCCAGTGGCTGTACTGTGGCACAGACAAGTTGACCCAGTGGCTGTACTGTGGCACAGACAAGTTGACCCAGTGACTGTACTGTGGCACAGACAAGTTGACCCAGTGACTGTACTGTGGCACAGACAAGGTGACCCAGTGACTGTACTGTGGCACAGACAAGGTGACCCAGTGGCTGTACTGTGGCACAGACAAGTTGACCCCAGTGGCTGTACTGTGGCACAGACAAGTTGACCCCAGTGGCTGTACTGTGGCACAGACAAGTTGACCCAGTGGCTGTACTGTGGCACAGACAAGTTGACCCCAGTGGCTGTACTGTGGCACAGACAAGTTGACCCCAGTGGCTGTACTGTGGCACAGACAAGTTGACCCCAGTGGCTGTACTGTGGCACAGACAAGTTGACCCAGTGGCTATACTGTGGCACAGGCAAGGTGACCCCAGTGGCTGTACTGTGGCACAGACAAGTTGCCCCCAGTGGCTGTACTGTGGCACAGACAAGTTGACCCCAGTGGCTGTACTGTGGCACAGACAAGTTGACCCAGTAGCTCTACTGTGGCACAGACAAGTTGACCCCAGTGACTGTACTGTGGCACAGACAAGTTGACCCCAGCAGCTGTACTGTGGCACAGACAAGTTGACCCCAGTGGCTGTACTGTGGCACAGACAAGTTGACCCAGTGGCTGTACTGTGGCACAGACAAGTTGACCCAGTGACTGTACTGTGGCACAGACAAGTTGACCCAGTGACTGTACTGTGGCACAGACAAGTTGACCCAGTGACTGTACTGTGGCACAGACAAGTTGACCCAGTGGCTGTACTGTGGCACAGACAAGTTGACCCAGTGGCTGTACTGTGGCACAGACAAGTTGACCCAGTGGCTGTACTGTGGCACAGACAAGTTGACCCAGTGGCTGTACTGTGGCACAGACAAGTTGACCCAGTGGCTATACTGTGGCACAGACAAGGTGACCCCAGTGACCGTACTGTGGCACAGACAAGGTGACCCCAGTGACCGTACTGTGGCACAGACAAGGTGACCCCAGTGACTGTACTGTGGTGGCGAGTGTAGTGGCGAGTGTAGTGGTGAGTATAGTGGCGAGTGTAGTGGCAAGTGTAGTGGTGAGTGTAGTGGCGAGTGTAGTGGTGGGTGCAGTGGCGAGTGTAGTGGTGAGTGTAGTGGTGAGTGTAGTGGCGAGTGTAATGGTGACTGTGGTGGTGAGTGTAGTGGCAAGTGTAGTGGTGAGTGTGGTGGTGAGTGTGATGGCGAGTGTAGTGGTGAGTGTAGTGGTGAGTGTGGTGGTGAGTGTGGTGGTGTGTGGAGGTGAGTGTGGTGGTGAGTGTAGTGGTGAGTGTGGTGGAGTGTAGTGGTGAGTGTGGTGGTGAGTGTGGAGGTGAGTGTAGTGGTGAGTGTAGTGGTGAGTGTAGTGGTGAGTGTGGAGGTGAGTGTAGTGGTGAGTGTAGTGGTGAGTGTGGTGGTGAGTGTGATGGCGAGTGTAGTGGTGAGTGTGGTGGTGAGTGTAGTGGCGAGTGTAGTGGCGAGTGTAGTGGCGAGTGTGGTGGTGAGTGTAGTGGTGAGTGTAGTGGTGTGTGGTGGTGAGTGTAGTGGTGAGTGTAGTGGCGAGTGTAGTGGCGAGTGTAGTGGTGAGTGTGGTGGTGAGTGTAGTGGCAAGTGTAGTGGTGAGTGTGGTGGCGAGTGTAGTGGTGAGTGTAGTGGCGAGTGTAGTGGTTAGTGTGATGGTGAGTGTAGTGGTGGGTGCAGTGGTGAGTGTAGTGGTGAGTGTAGTGGTGTGTGGTGGTGAGTGTAGTGGTGAGTGCAGTGGCGAGTGTAGTGGCGAGTGTAGTGGTGAGTGTAGTGGTGACTGTGGTGGTGAGTGTAGTGGTGGGGACAACGGGTCATGTTGACCCCCTAAGAAATGCAAGGTGTATGTGATGGTGTTGGCTTCCACCCTCCCATGTTCTATGAAACACACACACACACACACACACACACACACACAAACACACTTAAGTGTTTGTTAGTACATACAAACATATACACGTGTGTGTGTGTGTGTGTGTGTGTGTGTGTGTGTGTGTGTGTGTGTGTGTGTGACGAGACCGCTTTCTCTGTGAATTCCCCGAATTCCACCCACGAAGAAAACATGTTGCGGGACCCGAAACACGTCCGTATTTACGACGGACGTCGCACGAAACGAGAGAAAGAAAGAAAAAGAGAAAAAGAAAGAAAGAAAGAAAAAAACCCCAGCCACTGAAATGAGCCAATTTGCAATGGTAGGTCTGGTGTTGGCTGGGGTTCCAATAATGGTAGAACGTCGTATATTCTCCCACGACCCACACAGTCTTCAACACTCACTTTACTAACTCATTATTTACCTATTTAATTTCACTTTACTAACTCTCACTTCACTAACTCCTTATTTACCTATTTAATTTCACTTTCTTAACTCCTTATTTACCTATTTAATTTCACTTTACTAACTCCTTATTTACCTATTTAATTTCACTTTACTAACTCCTTATTTACCTATTCAATTTAACTTATTCACTTTACTCTCACTTTACTAACTCCTTATTTACCTATTTGATTTAACTTTCTTAAATCTTTATTTACCTATTTAATCTCACTTTAAATATTTACCTATTTGATTTCACTTTAACTCCTTATTTACCTATTTGATTTCACTTTCTTAACTCCTTATTTACCTATTTGATTTCACTTTCTTAACTCCTTATTTACCTATTCAATTTCACTTTCTTAACTCCTTATTTATCTATTTCATTTCACTTAACTCCTTATTTACCTATTTAATTTCACTTTTTTAACTCCTTATTTACCTATTTAATTTCACTTTCGTAACTCCTTATTTACCTATTTAATTTCACTTTACTAACTCCTTATTTACCTATTTAATTTCACTTTCTTAACTCCTTATTTACCTATTTAATTTCACTTTCTAAACTCCTTATTTACCTATTTAATTTCACTTTCTTAACTCCTTATTTACCTATTTAATTTCACTTTACTATCTCCTTATTTACCTATCTAATTCTCCAGTAAATCTTGTCACATCTTAACATTCTGCTGACCCAAATAATTCGTAGAAATAAATAATAATAATAATAATAATAATAATAATAATAATAATAATAATAATAATAATAATAATAAAAACACTGATAATGATGCAAGAACATGGCTCGCTTTCCCGAAGCAATCAGCCAATCAGTGTTCTGGGTTAACAGCCAATCACCTCCCAGGAACCAGAGGTCCTTGACATGTTAACGGTCAGGTCAGGTTGGCTAAAGGTCCCGGCTCAACATTTTCCTCAACCCTGTGTACATATATATATATATATATATATATATATATATATATATATATTTTTTTTTTTTTTTTTTTTTTTTATACTTTGTCGCTGTCTCCCGCGTTTGCGAGGTAGCGCAAGGAAACAGACGAAAGAAATGGCCCAACCCCCCCCCCCCATACACATGTACATACACACGTCCACACACGCAAATATACATACCTACACAGCTTTCCATGGTTTACCCCAGACGCTTCACATGCCTTGATTCAATCCACTGACAGCACGTCAACCCCGGTATACCACATGACTCCAATTCACTCTATTTCTTGCCCTCCTTTCACCCTCCTGCATGTTCAGGCCCCGATCACACAAAATCTTTTTCACTCCATCTTTCCACCTCCAATTTGGTCTCCCTCTTCTCCTCGTTCCCTCCACCTCCGACACATATATCCTCTTGGTCAATCTTTCCTCACTCATTCTCTCCATGTGCCCAAACCATTTCAAAACACCCTCTTCTGCTCTCTCAACCACGCTCTTTTTATTTCCACACATCTCTCTTACCCTTACGTTACTTACTCGATCAAACCACCTCACACCACACATTGTCCTCAAACATCTCATTTCCAGCACATCCATCCTCCTGCGCACATCTCTATCCATAGCCCACGCCTCGCAACCATACAACATTGTTGGAACCACTATTCCCTCAAACATACCCATTTTTGCTTTCCGAGATAGTGTTCTCGACTTCCACACATTTTTCAAGGCTCCCAAAATTTTCGCCCCCTCCCCCACCCTATGATCCACTTCCGCTTCCATGGTTCCATCCGCTGACAGATCCACTCCCAGATATCTAAAACACTTCACTTCCTCCAGTTTTTCTCCATTCAAACTCACCTCCCAATTGACTTGACCCTCACCCCTACTGTACCTAATAACCTTGCTCTTATTCACATTTACTCTCAACTTTCTTCTTCCACACACTTTACCAAACTCAGTCACCAGCTTCTGCAGTTTCTCACATGAATCAGCCACCAGCGCTGTATCATCAGCGAACAACAACTGACTCACTTCCCAAGCTCTCTCATCCCCAACAGACTTCATACTTGCCCCTCTTTCCAGGACTCTTGCATTTACCTCCCTTACAACCCCATCCATAAACAAATTAAACAACCATGGAGACATCACACACCCCTGCCGCAAACCTATATATATATATATATATATATATATATATATATATATATATATATATATATATATATATATATAACCTCCCTCGTTTTCTCCCAAGTTAACCCCATTTTACATTTTCTGTTTCTCCGTCTTAATTCAAACTGGATCATTCATGTGGACATGTCAGTACACAACCACAACAACACAACAGGTCAAGGGAATCGGTCGGTTAGCCACAACACAAGACGACGTATTAACAAGCAGGTCACCTTTAACTACAAGATTGGACAGTTAGGGTACACCCTACACAGGATACACCCCCCCCCCTACACCTGGTGTAGGTCAAGAAAAAAAATCACATTTCACAAAAATATGATCACATATGACAATAATAATCACGCTACGAAAAAATATGTGATCACATTTAAGAAAAATAATCATTTTACAAAATAGTCACATTGAACAAAAATAATCACGGTACAAAAATAATTTAAAAA
Source organism: Panulirus ornatus (assembly GCF_036320965.1). NCBI lineage: Eukaryota > Metazoa > Arthropoda > Malacostraca > Decapoda > Palinuridae > Panulirus > Panulirus ornatus. Next base: position 1,921,381 of record NC_092285.1, read on the forward strand.
AAATAATCACGGTACAAAAATAATTTTAAAAAAATAATCACGGTACAAAAATAATAAAAAAAAATAATCACGGTACAAAAATTTAAAAAAAATAATCACGGTACAAAAATAATTTTACAAAATAATCACGGTACAAAAATAATTTAAAAATAATCACGGTACAAAAATAATTCAAAAATAATCAAGGTACAAAAATAATTTTACAATTTACACAAATAATCACAATTTACAAGATCATTACAACGACCTCGAGAACGCCAGAGTTCATCATAACCTCACAACCCTTAACCTCGTGACTGACTGCCTGGTTGTAACCCCGTCAACCCACCATCCACACACGAGAGAGAGAGAGAGAGAGAGAGAGAGAGAGAGAGAGAGAGAGAGAGAGAGAGAGACCCTAAGGTCGTCCCGTGTGCCCTAGGGTCGTACCGCTGTGCCCTAGGGTTGTACCGCTGTGCACTAGGGTCGTACCGCTGTGTCCTAGGGTCGTACCGCTGTGCCCTAGGGTCGTACCGCCGTGCCCTAGGGTCGTACCGCTGTGCACTAGGGTCGTACCGCTGTGCACTAGGGTCGTACCGCTGTGTCCTAAGGTCGTACCGCTGTGCCCTATGGTCGTACCGCTGTGCCCTAGGGTCGTCCCGGTGTGCCCTAGGGTCGTACCCCTGTGCCCTAGGGTCATCCCACTCTGCCCTAGGGTCGTACCGCTGGACCAGACTACAGGGGGTCGTACAGCTATCATGAGTGTATCATGCAGCGGTGCGACCTTCACAAACGACCACACGACTGTTGACCTATAATTAACCCCTGACTCGCACACCTGATGACCCTGACTGTCAGGGTCATACAGGGTAAAATACTCGTGCATGACCAACCACATTGCTATACCTGACCAGTGCATGACCAACCACACTGCTGTACCTGACCAGTGCATGACCAACCACAGTGCTATACCTCACCAGTGCATGACCAACCACATTGCTATACCTCACCAGTGCATGACCAACCACATTGCTATACCTGACCAGTGCATGACCAACCACACTGCTGTACCTGACCAGTGCATGACCAACCACAGTGCTATACCTCACCAGTGCATGACCAACCACATTGCTATACCTCACCAGTGCATGACCAACCACATTGCTATACCTCACCAGTGCATGACCAACCACACTGCTGTACCTGACCAGTGCATGACCAACCACATTGCTATACCTCACCAGTGCATGACCAACCACATTGCTATACCTCACCAGTGCATGACCAACCACATTGCTATACCTCACCAGTGCATGACCAACCACACTGCTATACCTGACCAGTGCATGACCAACCACATTGCTATACCTCACCAGTGCATGACCAACCACACTGCTATACCTCACCAGTGAATGACCAACCACACTGCTATACCTCACCAGTGCATGACCAACCACATTGCTATACCTCACCAGTGCACGACCAACCACACTGCTATACCTCACCAGTGCATGACCAACCACACTGCTATACCTCACCAGTGCATGACCAACCACATTGCTATACCTCACCAGTGCATGACCAACCACACTGCTATACCTCACCAGTGCATGACCAACCACACTGCTATACCTCACCAGTGCATGACCAACCACACTGCTATACCTGACCAGTGCACGACCAACCACACTGCTATACCTGACCAGTGCATCACCAACCACACTGCTATACCTGACCAGTGCATGACCAACCACACTGCTATACCTGACCAGTGCATGACCAACCATACTGCTATACCTCACCAGTGCATGACCAACCACACTGCTATACCTCACCAGTGCATGACCAACCACACTGCTATACCTCTCCAGTGCATGACCAACCACACTGCTATACCCCACCAGTGCACGACCAACCACACTGCTATACCTCACCAGTGCACGACCAACCACACTGCTATACCTCACCAGTGCATGACCAACCACACTGCTATACCTCACCAGTGCATGACCAACCACACTGCTATACCTCACCAGTGCATGACCAACCACACTGCTATACCTCACCAGTGCATGACCAACCATACTGCTATACCTCACCAGTGCATGACCAGCCACACTGCTATACCTCACCAGTGCATGACCAACCACACTGCTATACCTGACCAGTGCATGACCAACCACACTGCTATACCTCACCAGTGCACGACCAACCACACTGCTATACCTGACCAGTGCACGACCAACCACACTGCTATACCTCACCAGTGCATGACCAACCACACTGCTATACCTCACCAGTGCATGACCAACCACACTGCTATACCTCACCAGTGCATGACCAACCACACTACTATACCTCACCAGTGCATGACCAACCACACTGCTATACCTGACCAGTGCATGACCAACCACACTGCTATACCTGACCAGTGCATGACCAACCACACTGCTATACCTGACCAGTGCATGACCAACCACACTGCTATACCTCACCAGTGCATGACCAACCACACTGCTATACCTGACCAGTGCATGACCAACCACACTGCTATACCTGACCAGTGCATGACCAACCACACTGCTATACCACCAGTGCATGACTAACCACACTGCTATACCTGACCAGTGCATGACCAACCACACTGCTATACCTCACCATTGCATGACCAACCACACTGCTATACCTCACCAGTGCATGACCAACCACACTGCTATACCACCAGTGCATGGCCAACCACACTGCTATACCTAACCAGTGCATGACCAACCACACTGCTATACCTCACCATTGCATGACCAACCACACTGCTATACCTGACCAGTGCATGACCAACCACACTGCTATACCTCACCAGTGCATGACCAACCACACTGCTATACCTCACCAGTGCATGACCAACCACACTGCTATACCTCACCAGTGCATGACCAACCACACTGCTATACCTGACCAGTGCATGACCAACCACACTGCTATACCTGACCAGTGCATGACCAACCACACTGCTATACCTGACCCGTGCATGACCAACCACACTGCTATACCTGACCAGTGCATGACTAACCACACTGCTATACCTGACCAGTGCATGACCAACCACACTGCTATACCTGACCAGTGCATGACCAACCACACTGCTATACCACCAGTGCATGACCAACCACACTGCTATACCTGACCAGTGCATGACCAACCACACTGCTATACCTCACCATTGCATGACCAACCACACTGCTATACCTCACCAGTGCATGACCAACCACACTGCTATACCACCAGTGCATGGCCAACCACACTGCTATACCTAACCAGTGCATGACCAACCACACTGCTATACCTCACCAGTGCATGACCAACCACACTGCTATACCTGACCAGTGCATGACCAACCACACTGCTATACCTGACCAGTGCATGACCAACCACACTGCTATACCTCACCAGTGCATGACCAACCACACTGCTATACCTCACCAGTGCATGACCAACCACACTGCTATACCTCACCAGTGCATGACCAACCACACTGCTATACCCCACCAGTGCATGACCAACCACACTGCTATACCTCACCAATGCATGACCAACCACACTGCTGCACCTCACCAGTGCATGACCAACCACACTGCTATACCTCACCAGTGCATGACCAACCACACTGCTATACCTCACCAGGGCATGACCAACCACACTGCTATACCTCACCAGTGCATGACCAACCACACTGCTATACCTCACCAGGGCATGACCAACCACACTGCTATACCTCACCAGTGCATGACTCCCCAGTTAACAAACGCAGACAGGCCACATCCTTCACGTCATCCACCACAACCAACTTTCCAATACTACCCCACACACACACAACCACCCCCCGTATATCACCCAGGAATGAGTTCCATTTTCTTCGGCATGGAACGGGGAAGAGGGGAGGGGAGGGGAGGGGTGGGGAGGGGAGGGAGGGGAGGGGGGAGGGGAGGGGAGGGGTGTGGAGGGGAGGGGGTGTGAGGGTTTAAAACACGCGTCTTTCAATAAACCAGCAGGTTTATGTGTGGCAGAACGCCCAAGACTGTGAAGGTTTTACGTGCGGTGTAAAATAAAACGCTGACGCTTTACAGCGTTCTAAAACTCTATATGCGTTCAAATGGAAGAAAAAACAAAACAAAAAAAAAAAAACCACACCAGGACACCGATCAACATGGCACATACGTCCCTCTTCCACTCGGCAAACTGGAAGGACGACGATCCCCATACACTACCAATGTATTATCGCCCTTACGGATTTCACAAGATGTTAGAAGCCTTCTGAGAAATGACTTCTATTTCCGTCTAATTCTAATTCTATTGCCCCAGGGCACGGTGTAAGGTTTACTCACCGTTGGGGTGGGTTTACTCACCGCTGGGTGGGTTTACTCACCGTTGGGGTGGGTTTACTCACCGCTGGGTAGGTTTACTCACCGTTGGGGTAAGTTTACTCACCACTGGGTGGGTTTACTCACCGTTGGGGTAGGGTTTACTCACCGTTGGGGTGGGTTTACTCACCGTTGGGGTGGGTTTACTCACCACTGGGGTAGGGTTTACTCACCGCTGGGGTGGGGTTTACTCACCGCTGGGTGGGTTTACTCACCGTTGGGGTAGGTTTACTCACCGCTGGGGTGGGTTTACTCACCGCTGGGGTGGGTTTACTCACCGCTGGGTAGGTTTACTCACCGTTGGGGTAAGTTTACTCACCACTGGGGTAGGGTTTACTCACCGTTGGGGTAGGGTTTACTCACCGTTGGGGTAGGGTTTACTCACCACTGGGGTAGGGTTTACGCACCACTGGGTAGGGTTTACTCACCACTGGGTAGGTTTACTCACCGTTGGGGTAAGTTTACTCACCACTCGGGTAGGTTTACTCACCACTGGGTAGGGTTTACTCACCAATGGGGTAGGTTTACTCACCACTGGGTAGGGTTTACTCACCAATGGGGTAGGTTTACTCACCACTGGGTAGGGTTTACTCACCACTGGGTAGGGTTTACTCACCACTGGGTAGGGTTTACTCACCGTTGGGGTAGTCGAGGTCGTCAGAGAGCGGGAAGAGGATGGGCATGAGTACACTGGCCGCCATATTGAACGCCAGCTGCCACAGATGGTAGGGGGTCACCACAGATGGTAGGGGGTCACCACAGATGGTAGGGGGTCACCACAGATGGTAGGGGTCACCACAGATGGCGTGACGACGCCCCTCCGCTGCAGGCCGCGGGGGAGCCGCATGCGGCCACCTTACCAGCCGCAGGCGGGAGGTGTGCGGGTCTAGGGGGGGGGGGAGGGAGGAGAAGGAGGGGAGGTTCCATGGGTGAGTAGGGAGGGAGGGAGGAGGGGAGGGGTGAGGGGGTGGTCCGGGGGGGGTCTTCACGCCTCAGCCGACGGAGGGAATGAGTAACCGACGTGAAGACCACCCACCCACCCACCCACCTCCTCCCTCCCCCCCCTTTCCCCCCTCCACCCCAAGGACCACACCCCCCCTCCCCCTTCCACCCTCCACCAAACGGACGCACGCACGCACGGACGCACGCACGCACGGACGCACGCACGCACGGACGCACGCACGCACGGACGCACGCACGGACACCAGGACACGCCCCGGCGAACAGTGACCACCCACACACACAAGCCCACCCCCCCCCACAACACCCCCTTCCCATCAGTACTATATAAACGCGAGACACAACGTTCATCTATATACATCGAGCGCCTTTCTCTAACACTCTCACAACCAGCTATATATATATATATATATATATATATATATATATATATATATATATATATATATATATATATTCTCTCTCTCTCTCTCTCTCTCTCTCTATATATATATATATATATATATATATATATATATATATATATATTCTCTAATGAAGTTAGACGCAGCTAACTTTCAATCTTATGTTTCCATAAACAGACAAACTTTGATCAACTTAATCCATTACCTAAGTTGGGTCACATCCCAGGGAACTGAACCATATTGATCACAAACTGGAGGACAATAATATTAGAGAGAGAGAGAGAGAGAGAGAGAGAGAGAGAGAGAGAGAGAGAGAGAGAGAGAAAGAGAGGACGAGAGAGAGAGGACGAGACAGAGAGAGAGAGAGAGGACGAGACAGAGAGAGAGAGAGAGAGAGAGAGAGAGAGAGAGAGAGAGACCTTAATCAATACAACCCCTTCCTCCGCCACTATACAAACCACACAAACCATTCACTGACCACACAACCACCTAGTAACCATACACAGTAACCTATTACTGTACTAACGACATGGGTAATCCTGTACAGTAATCCAACACTGTACTAACGACATGGGTAACCCAGTACAGTAATCTATTACTGTACTAACATGAGTAACCCAGTAATCTATTACTATACTAACATGGGTAACCCTGTACAGTAATCTATTACTGTACTAACATGAGTAACCCAGTAATCTATTACTATACTAACATGGGTAACCCTGTACAGTAATCTATTACTGTACTAACATGAGTAACCCAGTAATCTATTACTGTACTGACATGAGTAACCCTATAACGTAACCTATTACTGTACTAACATGGGTAACCCTGCACAGTAACCTATTACTGTACTAAAATGGTTAACCCTGTACAGTAACCTATTACTGTACTGACATGGGTAACTCGGTACAGTAACCTATTACTGTACTGACATGGGTAACCCTGTACAGTAATCTATTACTGTACTAACATGAGTAACCCAGTAATCTATTACTGTACTAACATGGGTAACCCTATAACGTAACCTATTACTGTACTAACATGGGTAACCCTGTACAGTAACCTATTACTGTACTAACATGGGTAACCCTGTACAGTAATCCATTACTGTGCTACAGACATGTGTACACCTACCACATCCACCTGTTACCACAGTAACAACTTCACTGATACAAATCCAATGGTAAACAGACCCTGCACTATAACCCCCTCCCTCCATTTTCTGTAGCACTACGTACTAGGTATTTCCCGTTTTCTAAATAAGGAAAAGAACATTTTGTGTTCCCAGGCACCAAATACCAGTTAGTTGGTGTTCACAGGTAACTAGTTACCCAAATCCAGTCATGCAATTGACTTTAAGCACAAAATTCCCTCATGGCACGTTCACAAAGCGTTCTAAACTTGTATTATGCTAATTCTATGTCAAAATCATTTTGTCTAATGGTTTAATATCAATAAAACTCGAGGGAATATTTTTTTCTTTCCAATTTAAAAAAAAAAAATTCAAAATTTTTTTATAAAACATTTTGTTTCATTAAAGAAAATAATTTTTTTTTTGTGGCAATTGAGATATTGTGATAAATGTTGGAGTGTGAGGGAGGGAGGGAGGGAGGTCTGTTCTCCACCACCACAGACCAGCATCTCCAACAATCTCCAACACATACTAACCCCCCCCCTCCCTCCTCCCTCCCCCACCACCAGTCATGGCAACACATGGGGTCATCATAGTGCTATACAACCAGCCCCCCCCCCCCACCACCATCATCACTCCTACCCTAACACGGTCGTATCTCACCTCACACTCAAACGACTCTAACGACCTTAACAACTCCCTAACAATCATAACTCCCTAACAATCATAAAACTCCCTAACGACCTTAACAACTCCCTAATGACCTTCACAACTCCCTAACGACTTTAACAACTCCCTAACAATTATAACTCCCTAACAACCATTAAAACTCCCTAACGAACTTAACAACTCTCTAACAATCATAACAACGCCCTAACAATCATAAAACTCCCTAACGCCCTTAACAACTCCCTAATGACCTTCACAACTCCCTAACGACCTTAACAACTCCCTAACAATCAAAACTCCCTAACAATCATTAAAACTCCCTAACGACCTTAACAACTCTCTAACGACCTTAACAACTCCCTAACAATCATAAAACTCCCTAACGACCTTAACAACTCCCTAACGACCTTAACAACTCCCTAACAATCATAACAACTCCCTAACGACTTTAACAACTCCCAAGTGTTGTAAGGTTAATGCCCCCTACCTACCACAATGATCATACAAGTTAATGATCATACAAGTTAATGATCATACAAGTTAATGATCATACAAGTTAGTGATCATACAAATTAATGATCATACAAATCAATGATCATTCAAGTTAATGATCATACAAGTTAATGATCATACAAGTTAGTGATCATACAAGTTAATGATCATACAAGTTAATGATCATACAAGTTAATGACCATACAAGTTAATGATCATACAAATTAATGATCATTCAAGTTAATGATCATTCAAGTTAATGATCATACAAGTTAATGACCATACAAGTTAATGATCATACAAGTTAATGACCATACAAGTTAGTGATCATACAAGTTAATGATCATACAAGTTAATGATCATACAAGTTAATGACCATACAAGTTAATGATCATACAAGTTAATGATCATACAAGTTAATGACCATACAAGTTAATGACCATACAAGTTAATGATCATACAAGTTAATGATCATACAAGTTAGTGATCATAAAAGTTAATGATCATGCAAGTTAATGACCATACAAGTTAATGATCATACAAGTTAATGATCATACAAGTTAATG
>NC_092285.1:1935000-1945000 GCF_036320965.1 Panulirus ornatus
TTGTGAGAAGTTACAACTGGTTGTGAGATGTTACAACTGGTTGTGAGATGTTACAACTGGTTGTGAGATGTTACAACGGGTTGTGAGAAGTTACAACTGGTTGTGAGATGTTACAACTGGTTGTGAGATGTTACAACGGGTTGTGAGAAGTTACAACTGGTTGTGAGAAGTTACAACGGGTTGTGAGAAGTTACGGTAACTGGTTGTTAGGACGGCGCCAGGGCAGAAGCAGGCAGTGAACTGTGGTGACGAGAGAGAGAGAGAGAGAGAGAGAGAGAGAGAGAGAGAGAGAGAGAGAGAGAGAGAGAGAGAGAGAGAGAGAGAGAGAGAGAGAGAGCCACATAGAAAACTTCTTTGAGTTATGCCTCGCGACGCCGCGCGATACAGAGAAAAAAAAAAAAATCGAACAGAAAACGAGGGATGGGTTCTGGCGGAAGACACTGATGACGTATGGTCGTAGACGCGTGACGTAGCCCAGCGACGCAATACAGATACGACAGAAGACGCCAGACATCATCACGTGGCAACGCTGTGGTGACTCATGATCATTAATTACTTTAATTACGAGGAAATTACCATCATCTGAGAAACGTAATAGCCAGAACAGATGACCCAGGAAGCAAGACATGGACGTAACCCACCAGGAACTGAATGAGGCGTCACACAGCGGTGTTACGCTGGGGTAAGTGGGGTACCCTCAGTGTGGACACACACACACACACACACACACACACACACACACACACACACGGGGGGATAGTAAACATGTAATAATGATGACTCATCGAAAATTGTGGAAGTCGAGGACATTATCTCGGAAAGCAAAAATGGGTATGTTTGAAGGAATAGTGGTTCCAACAATGTTGTATGGTTGCGAGGCGTGGGCTATGGATAGAGTTGTGCGCAGGAGGATGGATGTGCTGGAAATGAGATGTTTGAGGACAATGTGTGGTGTGAGGTGGTTTGATCGAGTGAGTAACGTAAGGGTAAGAGAGATGTGTGGAAATAAAAAGAGCGTGGTTGAGAGAGCAGAAGAGGGTGTTTTGAAGTGGTATGGGCACATGGAGAGAATGAGTGAGGAAAGATTGACCAAGAGGATATATGTGTCGGAGGTGGAGGGAACGAGGAGAAGAGGGAGACCAAATTGGAGGTGGAAAGATGGAGTGAAAAAGATTTTGTGTGATCGGGGCCTGAACATGCAGGAGGGTGAAAGGAGGGCAAGGAATAGAGTGAATTGGAGCGATGTGGTATACCGGGGTTGACGTGCTGTCAGTGGATTGAATCGGGGCATGTGAAGCGTCTGGGGTAAACCATGGAAAGCTGTGTAGGTATGTATATTTGCGTGTGTGGACGTATGTATATACATGTGTATGGGGGGGGGGGGAGGTTTGGGCCATTTCTTTCGTCTGTTTCCTTGCGCTACCTCGCAAACGCGGGAGACAGCGACAAAGCATAATACAAAAAAAAAATAATATATATATATATATATATATATATATATATATATATATATGTCTCCCGCAAACGTATTCCTTGCGTGTCGTAGAAGGCGACTAAAAGGGAAGGGAGCGGGGGGCTGGAAATCCTCCCTCTCGTTTTTTTTTTAATTCCAAAAGAAGGAACAGAGAAGGGGGCCAGGTGAGGATATTCCCTCAAAGGCCCAGTCCTCTGTTCTTAACGCTACCTCGCTATCGCGGGAAATGGCGAATAGTATGAAAAAAAAAGAAAAAAGAAATATATATATATATATATATATATATATATATATATATATATATATATATATATATATATATATATATATATATATATTTATTATACTTTGTCGCTGTCTCCCGCGTTTGCGAGGTAGCGCAAGGAAACAGACGAAAGAAATGGCCCAACCCCCCCCCATACACATGTATATACATACGTCCACACACGCAAATATACATACCTACACAGCTTTCCATGGTTTACCCCAGACGCTTCACATGCCTTGATTCAATCCACTGACAGCACGTCAACCCCGGTATACCACATCGCTCCAAATCACTCTATTCCTTGCCCTCCTTTCACCCTCCTGCATGTTCAGGCCCCGATCACACAAAATCTTTTTCACTCCATCTTTCCACCTCCAATTTGGTCTCCCACTTCTCCTCGTTCCCTCCACCTCCGACACATATATCCTCTTGGTCAATCTTTCCTCACTCATTCTCTCCATGTGCCCAAACCACTTCAAAACACCCTCTTCTGCTCTCTCAACCACGCTCTTTTTATTTCCACACATCTCTCTTACCCTTACGTTACTCACTCCATCAAACCACCTCACACCACACATTGTCCTCAAACATCTCATTTCCAGCACATCCATCCTCCTGCGCACAACTCTATCCATAGCCCACGCCTCGCAACCATACAACATTGTTGGAACCACTATTCCTTCAAACATACCCATTTTTGCTTTCCGAGATAATGTTCTCGACTTCCACACATTCTTCAAGGCCCCAGAATTTTCGCCCCCTCCCCCACCCTATGATCCACTTCCGCTTCCATGGTTCCATCCGCTGCCAGATCCACTCCCAGATATCTAAAACACTTCACTTCCTCCAGTTTTTCTCCATTCAAACTCACCTCCCAATTGACTTGACCCTCAACCCTACTGTACCTAATAACCTTGCTCCTATTCACATTTACTCTTAACTTTCTTCTTCCACACACTTTACCGAACTCAGTCACCAGCTTCTGCAGTTTCTCACATGAATCAGCCACCAGCGCTGTATCATCAGCGAACAGCAGCTGACTCACTTCCCAAGTTCTCTCATCCCCAACAGACTTCATACTTGCCCCTCTTTCCAAAACTCTTGCATTTACCTCCCTAACAACCCCATCCATAAACAAATTAAACAACCATGGAGACATCACACACCCCTGCCGCAAACCTACATTCACTGAGAACCAATCACTTTCCTCTCTTCCTACACGTACACATGCCTTACATCCTCGATAAAAACTTTTCACTGCTTCTAACAACTTTCCTCCCACACCATATATTCTTAATACCTTCCACAGAGCATCTCTATCAACTCTATCATATGCTGGAAATGAGATGTTTGAGGACAATGTGTGGTGTGAGGTGGTTTGATCGAGTAAGTAACGTAAGGGTAAGAGAGATGTGTGGAAATAAAAAGAGCGTGGTTGAGAGAGCAGAAGAGGGTGTTTTGAAATGGTTTGGGCACATGAAGAGAATGAGTGAGGAAAGATTGACCAAGAGGATATATGTGTCGGAGGTGGAGGGAACGAGGAGAAGTGGGAGACCAAATTGGAGGTGGAAAGATGGAGTGAAAAAGATTTTGTGTGACCGGGGCCTGAACATGCAGGAGGGTGAAAGGCGGGCAAGGAATAGAGTGAATTGGATCGATGTGGTATACCGGGGTTGACGTGCTGTCAGTGGATTGAATTAGGGCATGTGAAGCGTCTGGGGTAAACCATGGAAAGTTGTGTGGGGCCTGGATGTGGAAAGGGAGCTGTGGTTTCGGGCATTATTGCATGACAGCTGGAGACTTAGTGTGAACGAATGGGGCCTTTGTTATCTTTTCCTAGCGCTACCTCGCACACATGAGGGGGGAGGGGGAAGGTATTCCATGTGTGGTGAGGTGGCGATGGGAATGAATAAAGGCAGGCAGTGTGAACTGTGTGCATGGGTATATATGTATGTGTCTTTGTGTGTATATATATGTGTACATTGAGATGTATGGGTATGTATGTTTGCGCGTGTGGACGTGTGTGTATATACATGTATATGGGGGTGGGTTGGGCCATTTCTTTCTTCTGTTTCCTTGCGCTACCTCGCAAATGCGGGAGACAGCGACAAAGCAAAATAAAAAATAAAAATTTTTTATATATATATATATATATATATATATATATATATATATATATATATATATATATACCTCGCTGGAAGGAGGGGGGGGGGGATATTTTTCATGTGTGGCGGGGTGGCGACGAGAATGGATGAAGGCAGTAACTATGAATATGTGCATGTGTATATATGTATATGTCTGTGTATGTAAATGTTTGTATACGATGAAATGTATATGTATTTATATGGGTTGGGCCATTCCTCGTCTATTTCCTTACGCTATATATATATATATATATATATATATATATATATATATATATATATATATATATATATATATATATATATATAATTCTAATGATGTTTCGCCTCAGTTGACTCCAGCAGTGAGCAGAAACACTCGCGTGAACTCTTAATTTTTCGTTCAATACGGAGGAAAATCAGATGAGGGTTACCGTAGTGCCCACTTTTAAGAGAGGCGATATAGAAAACGGGCTGACCCACGCGCCATTATGTACCCCACACGTACTGACTGACCGACTCCAGCAGACACTGCAGAGGAACGAACGGATATGAAAACGTACGAACCTTTACGAAACATGAAGGATATAACACGGTCCCCCCCCCCCCCCCCGCACCACGTGTCGATCACTGGCTGAGGTTAGTGTGTGTGTGTGTGTGTGTGTGTGTGTGTGGTATGTTGTGTGTGTGTGTGTGTGTGTGTGTGTGTGTGTGTGTGTGTGTGTGTGTGTGTGTGTGTACATAAGACCAAGAGATGGTACATACATACATAGAAAGACACAGAAGACAGGGCAACACAAATATAAAACTCTCTCTCCTAAACACACACACACACACACACACACACAACACACACACACACATACACACACACACATGGCACTACACCTGAACTACACCTACACCTGACCCTCGCTGCTACACCTGATCATGAGCCACATGTAACCTTAACCTCTAATAAACACAAATTGACATTACTGACACAAATGAATATATCTATACAATATCCTACATTACTGTATAAATCTATACAATATCCTACATTACTGTATAAATCTATACAATATCCTACATTACTGTATAAATCTATACAATATCCTACATTACTGTATAAATCTATACAATATCCTTCATTACTACATGAGAATTAATAAATTTATACAATATCTTCATTAACAGATGAATCAATAAATTTACACAATATCATTCATTACGACATAAAAAACGAGAACCACTCCATCTATATTTTATATATGGAATGGATTCAACAATACATATTTTAATCTGTCCATTATTCATTTTCTATCCGCTCGCCACTTCCCACCTCAGCGAGGTAGCGTCAGTAACAGACAACAAAGCCTTAGAGGCCAAAAAAAAAAAAAAAAAAATCCTCATTTTCACTCCACGCGATTTCCCATTTTCGAAAGTAGTAATACAGGAGGGGAAGTCGCCCCCCCTCCCCCCACCCCCCCACGCAGGGGGTACGTGGTCACCATCACCCTCCCTCCCCACCACCACATCCCCCTTGCGATAACAACCCAATTGACCTGCGTCTGTACCCAGGTCAAACTGGGCAGTTAGGCAATTCTCGCCTGCACTTACGACACCGAAGCCAATTTACCAGCCAGGAAACACGTCATCTTCCAGCACGGCCTGGCCCAGGTCACTACTGGGGTCACGCTGACCTCAGATGACCTTCTGGGTCACTCCAGGGGTCAGGTTGACCTCTGATGACTCTCTGGGTCACTCCAGGGGTCAGGCTGACCTCAGATGACCTTCTGGGTCACTCCAGGGGTCAGGTTGACCTCTGATGACTCTGGGTCACTCCAGGGGTCACGTTGACCTCAGATGACCTTCTGGGTCACTCCAGGGGTCAGGCTGACCTCAGATGGCCTTCTGGGTCACTCCAGGGGTCACGCTGACCTCAGATGACCTTCTGTGCCAGCCAATGACCCTGGCTGGCCGGTAACGCCCTCCCGGCAACGACGACACGACACGTCCACGACCTCCCCAGTGGTCGTCCACGTCGTCTGGCTGGTCGACGACCTGAGGGACGACCTGCAGGGCCGTCTATCTGGTCGACGACCTCGCCAGAGGTCACAGGACTTGTCCGGAGGGGAGGTCGAGCGCCAGGCGTGACCCCAGGACGACCCCCCCCCACCGCCCATGACCTGTCCCATACTGGAGCCCAGCCAACAGCAACACACAGTAAATCCCACAACATAAATCCCGAAGTGTAAATCCCCCAGCCAACAACAACAACAACAACAACATTAACAACACACAATAAATCCTACACAATAATCCATACAACCACCATGACCCCTGACCTCCACGACCACGAGGTCAGGTCACCCTCCTCCCCCGCCCACCACGACCTGAAGCGCCAGTACAGAGATGGTTACATACTTCTTGGGGGGGGGGGTGTACAACTCCCTCCCCGTACAGTACAAGAGATGGGGCCCCACCAGTGTACAACTCCCTCCCCGTACAGTACAAGAGATGGGACCCCACCAGTGTACAACTCCCTCCACGTACAGTACAAGAGATGGGGCCCACCAGTGTACAACTCCCTCCCCGTACAGTACAAGAGATGGGGCCCCACCAGTGTACAACTCCCTCCCCGTACAGTACAAGAGATGGGGCCCCACCAGTGTACAACTCCCTCCACGTACAGTACAAGAGATGGGACCCCACCAGTGTACAACTCCCTCCCCGTACAGTACAAGAGATGGGACCCCACCAGTGTACAACTCCCTCCCCGTACAGTACAAGAGATGGGGCCCCACCAGTGTACAACTCCCTCCCCGTACAGTACAAGAGATGGGACCCCACCAGTGTACAACTCCCTCCCCGTACAGTACAAGAGATGGGGCCCACCAGTGTACAACTCCCTCCACGTACAGTACAAGAGATGGGGCCCCACCAGTGTACAACTCCCTCCCCGTACAGTACAAGAGATGGGCCCCCACCAGTGTACAACTCCCTCCCCGTACAGTACAAGAGATGGGCCCCCACCAGTGTACAACTCCCTCCCCGTACAGTACAAGAGATGGGACCCCACCAGTGTACAACTCCCTCCCCGTACAGTACAAGAGATGGGGCCCACCAGTGTACAACTCCCTCCCCGTACAGTACAAGAGATGGGGCCCCACCAGTGTACAACTCCCTCCCCGTACAGTACAAGAGATGGGACCCCACCAGTGTACAACTCCCTCCCCGTACAGTACAAGAGATGGGGCCCCCACCAGTGTACAACTCCCTCCCCGTACAGTACAAGAGATGGGGCCCCCACCAGTGTACAACTCCCTCCCCGTACAGTACAAGAGATGGGGTCCCACCAGTGTACAACTCCCTCCACGTACAGTACAAGAGATGGGGCCCCCACCAGTGTACAACTCCCTCCCCGTACAGTACAAGAGATGGGGCCCCACCAGTGTACAACTCCCTCCCCGTACAGTACAAGAGATGGGACCCCCACCAGTGTACAACTCCCTCCACGTACAGTACAAGAGATGGGGCCCCCACCAGTGTACAACTCCCTCCCCGTACAGTACAAGAGATGGGGTCCCACCAGTGTACAACTCCCTCCACGTACAGTACAAGAGATGGGGCCCCACCAGTGTACAACTCCCTCCCCGTGCAGTACAAGAGATGGGGTCCCACCAGTGTGCAACTCCCTCCACGTACAGTACAAGAGATGGGCCCCCACCAGTGTACACCTCCCTCCTCGTACAGTACAAGAGATGGGGCCCCACCAGTGTACAACTCCCTCCCTGTACAGTACAAGAGATGGGGCCCCCACCAGTGTACAACTCCCTCCCCGTACAGTACAAGAGATGGGGTCCCACCAGTGTACAACTCCCTCCACGTACAGTACAAGAGATGGGGCCCCACCAGTGGACACCTCCCTCCTCGTACAGTACAAGAGATGGGGCCCCACCAGTGTACAACTCCCTCCCTGTACAGTACAAGAGATGGGGCCCCCACCAGTGTACAACTCCCTCCCCGTACAGTACAAGAGATGGGGCCCCACCAGTGGACACCTCCCTCCTCGTACAGTACAAGAGATGGGACCCCACCAGTGTACAACTCCCTCCCCGTACAGTACAAGAGATGGGGCCCCACCAGTGTACGACTCCCTCCCCGTACAGTACAAAAGATGGGGCCCCACCAGTGTACAACTCCCTCCCCGTATAGTACAAAAGATGGGGCCCCACCAGTGTACAACTCCCTCCCCGTACAGTACAAAAGATGGGGCCCCACCAGTGTACAACTCCCTCCCCACCACTGCATAATAATCACATCCCCCCCCCCCATCATGACCCCACACACCCCTCCCACGTCATCATCCACACCCCTTACAACATGACGCATCAACAACAACAACAAAGACAACAAGGACAACAAGTGAAGCAAGAACACAGCTTAAAACGACAATAATGCCGGAATTAAAGTCCAGCTCAGCACAGAATAAATTCTCGACTCTAATTCCGTTTGCCTGGCGGTGGCCCGTGTGCATGATATTACGTCCACACGTGTACACATGACTCTCATACGTGCACACGTTACTCGTACGTACATACAGGACTCAATACGTGCACACACACAACTCTTCATGTGCACACGCAACACTCCGATACGTGCAGGCACAACTCGCATATATATACATAAGGTAGGTGAGGGGGCGAAGGTTCTGGGTGAGATGAAAAATGTGTGGAATGAGCATATTAATTGGAAGGGGCCAAAATGGGTATGTTTGAAGGAATAGTGGTTCCAACAATGTTGTATGGTTGCGAGGCGTGGACTATGGATAGAGTTGTGCGCAGGAGGATGGATGTGCTGGAAATGAGATGTTTGAGGACAATGTGTGGTGTGAGGTGGTTTGATCGAGTAAGTAACATAAGGGTAAGAGAGATGTGTGGAAATAAAAAGATGACAGTACACACATGCGTAAATACGCACCAGTAAACGACTCGCGTATGTCCCCAGAGCATATCACACGACGTACGCTAAACAGGCCACCCCCCAGCACATACCCTTTAATCTCTCTCTCTCTCTCTCTCTCTCTCTCTCTCTCTCTCTCTCTCTCTCTCAGACCAAATGTGGGCAAGTCAAGGCAGGAAGGTGGCAATTCATCTTAATGAACAACTCCAGAAGGCAGAGGAGGGGAAATTAATGAAATAAATGGAGCGCGGGGGAGGGGAAAACAGAGAGAGAGGGGAGAGAGAGAGGAGAGGAGAGGAGAGGAGAGGAGAGGAAGAGAGAGAGAGAGAGAGAGAGAGAGAGAGAGAGAGAGAGAGAGAGAGAGAGAGAGAGAGAGGAGAGGGAGAGGAGAGAGAGAGAGAGAGAGAGAGAGAGAGAGAGAGGAGAGGGAGAGAGAGGAGAGAGAGAGAGAGAGAGAGAGAGAGAGAGAGAGAGAGAGAGAGAGAGAGAGAGAGAGAGAGAGAGAGAGAGAGAGGCAGCAGGGGAGGGGTAATTAGTTTATGGACCCCCCCTCCCCCCCCTCGTGGTGGTTTACTGGCCACAGCGTCCCTTAACCATGACGCATTCACGGGGGGGCCGCCCAGGGTCGAGCGCATGGGGTTCGAATCCTGGTTTGCGGCAGTCGGTCCACAGTCAACCCAGCTGTTCATCTATTACTGTACAAGGCTACAAGTGTGTACATCATGAACACAAATGTCACACACAAAAAAAAACGTTAACTTCTGAAAGTATGATATTAAAAACGTTTTCACTTTGTGTTACGCAAAAACGTTTCTCAAAAACGTTCATTAATGAGAAAATAGAAATAGAAACATAAGTAAAATATCCAGATAATGTTACAGCACGACGCTATTAAATAATAAAAACTATTTATTAAACGCTCAACGTTTTCTTTTAAAAGCAGGTGAAACACGCCATTTTCTATCCCATAATAAAAAAAAAAAAAACGCACTGCATTGTTTGCCCGGTAAACAACATGACAGTGACCAACCACCTCCCATGTTCCTCTGTTCCAATACAACATTTCCATATTTGCTTCACGTCACAACATTCCCACACAACATTAAAGTTACAGACAGGTACAAGTTACAGCCAGGTACATAATACAGCCAGGTACAGAATACAGACAGGTACATAATACAGACA
>NC_092285.1:1955000-1957500 GCF_036320965.1 Panulirus ornatus
CACACACACACACACACACAGACACACACATACATACACACATACAACCTGACACCACAACTTGGCCACAACTTGGCCACAACACACCGGGAATGTACCCCTCTCCCACCGGCCCACGTCAGCCACAACCACGGCTTGTGATCTGATGAGAGACAAGACGCCATCTTGTGTGTGTGTGTGTGTGTGTGTGTGTGTGTGTGTGTGTGTGTCTGGGACCCAGCGTAGCTTAAAGAATAGGTCCCTTTGACCTAGAACGACCCCCGATGGATCTGATCGCCTCGTTTTGACCGTAAGGGTCGTATACCGTCGTGCTCAAGGGTCGTATACCGTCGTGCTCAAGGGTCGTATACCGTCGTGCTCAAGGGTCGTATACCGTCGTGTTCAAGGGTCGTATACCGTCGTGCTCAAGGGTCGTATACCGTCGTGCTCAAGGGTCGTATACCGTCGTGCTCAAGGGTCGTATACCGTCGTGCTCAAGGGTCGTATACCGTCGTGCTCAAGGGTCGTATACCGTCGTGCTCAAGGGTCGTATCGTCGTGCTCAAGGGTCGTATCGTCGTGCTCAAGAGTCGTATCGTCGTGCTCAAGGGTCGTATACCGTCGTGCTCGAGTCGTATACCGTCGTGCTCAAGGGTCGTATACCGTCGTGCTCAAGGGTCGTATACCGTCGTGCTCAAGAGTCGTATACCGTCGTGCTCAAGGGTCGTATACCGTCGTATACCGTCGTGCTCAAGGGTCGTATACCGTCGTGGTCAAGGGTCGTATACCGTCGTGCTCAAGAGTCGTATACCGTCGTGCTCAAGGGTCGTATACCGTCGTGCTCAAGGGTCGTATCGTCGTGCTCAAGGGTCGTACCGTCGTGCTCAAGGGTCGTACCGTCGTGCTCAAGGGTCGTATACCGTCGTGCTCAAGGGTCGTATACCGTCGTGCTCAAGGGTCGTATACCGTCGTGCTCAAGGGTCGTACCGTCGTGCTCAAGGGTCGTATACCGTCGTGCTCAAGAGTCGTATACCGTCGTGCTCAAGAGTCGTATACCGTCGTGCTCAAGGGTCGTATACCGTCGTGCTCAAGGGTCGTATACCGTCGTGCTCAAGAGTCGTATACCGTCGTGCTCAAGGGTCGTATACCGTCGTGCTCAAGAGTCGTATACCGTCGTGCTCAAGGGTCGTATACCGTCGTGGTCAAGGGTCGTATACCGTCGTGTTCAAGGGTCGTATCGTCGTGCTCAAGGGTCGTATCGTCGTGCTCAAGGGTCGTACCGTCGTGCTCAGGGAATTACAATTACAAGAACTCTCCCAATACAAAAAAATACAACAACAGTAAATAGTAAAGTCAAATACAGTAAACAGTATATACGAATACAATAAACACAACAAATACAATAAACAACAAATACAATAAACAACAAATACAAATACACAACAATACCTTCCAACAAAGACTTTAGCCAATGCATCATTAATTACGTCATTACTGACGAGTAATACAACGAAACCCAACACCCGTTTTCTTTAACGTTGGCGACAATGTAAAACAAGTGAGCAAGTGTTGCCAGCAGGGTGGAAACACCTGGGCAACACTGCTTAATGATATGTCAACACTGCATGACGCATGACCCGCCCACCACACGTGAGGGATTCGAACCCGGGGTTAACACTGCATGACCCGCCCACCACACGTGAGGGATTCGAACCCGGGGTTAACACTGCATGACCCGCCCACCACACGTGAGGGATTCGAACCCGGGGTTATCACTGCATGACCCGCCCACCACATGTGAGGGATTCGAACCCGGGGTTAACACTGCATGACCCGCCCACCACACGTGAAGGATTCGAACCCGGGGTTAACACTGCATGACCCGCCCACTACACGTGAGGGATTCGAACCCGGGGTTAACAGAGTGGAAAGATGGCAACCCTTCCATAATGGAACATGTATGGCTATATCCCTCACACCCCACACAATACCTCTCACACACACCACATCCCTCACACGCATCCCACACCACACAATACCTCTCACACACACCACATCCCTCACACGCATCCCACACCACACAATACCTCTCACACAATACCCCTCCCACTCCACACAATACCTCTCCCACTCCACACAATACCCCTCCCACTCCACACAATACCTCTCCCACTCCACACAATACCTCTCACACACACACACCTCCCACGCCACTTCGTAACACTCCTTCCATCACAACTCACAACACAAAGCAATCCACGGTGTTGTACTTTAAATTCCCTGCAAGACTGTACGAACAATCCCAGATAATACAATACAAATACAACAAGCGTCTCTAATACTGTATTTCTAATAAATACAATAACTAGCAGAGGATGAAATACACGAATAAATGAATATATATATATATATATATATATATATATATATATATATATATATATATATATATATATAAATATTATATAATAATCTGTCGCTGTCTCTCACGTTAGCGAGGTAGCGCAAGGAAACAGACGAAA
>NC_092285.1:1960000-1980000 GCF_036320965.1 Panulirus ornatus
AAAAGATACGAATTAGTAATATGGGGAAACTCGTTATATTTACTTTGCAAAAACCTGACTTATACGTATATACACATCACCAGCAGCTGGCCAGGGGCAAGAACCACATATAAACACCTGCTGACACCTGCATACAGGTGTGAGGAAAGTGTTGACGAAACATATGGTGTGGTAACACAACTACCAGAAGCAATGAGCGATTCTCACACAGTACAGTGTGTGTGCGAGTCGGTGGAGAGGATGGTGAGTGGTTCCAGGTGAAGGGGTCACCATGGCTGTTTGATCGGTTCACGTCTCCATCCATCCACCAGTGATGGTAGAGCAAGATGGTGGTTCTACCGGGATGAAGGCATTCCTTTGTGTCACTGGGCCAAGGTGGACGGTGTGGGCCGGCGTCCCTGGCCGGGCCCAGTGGCCAGCGATGGCCAAGGGGCAGTCAATACGTCAAACAAAACCGTCAGCTGCTGTGATTTATCCCGCTACACTCACGTCCTCCACCTCAACACACACACACCCAGGTCCCGCTGGCTTACCACCCCACACTATATTCTCCCCACACTTCACTAAGCTCCCCCCAGGCCGTCCACTTCGCCAAGCTTCTGCAGGGGGTCGCTGGAAGATAAGCTTCAAGCTTGGAAAGGACCACGTGAGCAGCACCATCATTATACGCTCAAGCTGGCGGCGTCTCTACCATCAGCGTATACGACGGACACGTGACCTGCTGGCGTATGGCCTCACGAACACGTACGCAGCCTTCGTCCTCCCCAAACTCCCCTGTATAACTCCCCAGAGCGAGCCTTGCTCCCCCACCCACCACACAACACTAGACAAGATACAGAACAGTGTATCAAAACCACGAACCATCCATAACCAATATACATCCATCTCCATTTATACTTACGCTAAAGGAATGTCTATGTAACTCTTGGTA
The DNA here is from genome assembly GCF_036320965.1 of Panulirus ornatus. Lineage (NCBI taxonomy): Eukaryota > Metazoa > Arthropoda > Malacostraca > Decapoda > Palinuridae > Panulirus > Panulirus ornatus. The sequence goes on from NC_092285.1 coordinate 1,960,932, forward strand.
CGTCTTTATATACTCCCAGACGCCATTAATAACGAAGTTGATACATTCATCATCGCTAATTAGGCAAGAATAAATGATTAAACACACACAGGCCAAGCTGGGGGGGTCCGTGTGAAGGAAGAGCCATCATAGACCACACGTTACCACAACCATTGACTGACGCATTATTATATACATTTCAGCTACACCAGACCATTTTTGTGTGTTTTGGTGTGGGGGGGGGAATCGACATTTCCCAATAATTTAGAAAACAAAGCAATTTTCTAAATATAGTCATTAAGATGAACAATGACCCAAATGTTATACTTCGTATCCTTGAGCAATTTATGAAACTGTTTTCTGAACAAATAATACCTTTAAAAAAATTTTCTTCACCACAACCCCAAAATTAATAATTACAAAATATATATAAAAAGAAAAGAGAGAGAGAGAGAGAGAGAAGAGAGCCACACAGCTTCCCCCCGTGTACCAGCCCTAAGCTGCAGACGATAGACACCCGGGCACTGCCCCTATCAAGCGGTTTACATCGGCCCCTTTTACGCTGCCGAGCCCAAACCTACGCAGGGGGGAAACCCGGGTCATTTGTTGTACGGTACGAAACCCCTCTTTGTCAGTGGAAAACCCACACGTATAACATCTGCCCTCACCCCCAAAACACTTACAGGTATATAAACCTTATGGTCCTTCCATGTACTGTCCCCAGCAGTTTAACGGGCCCATAGCCCAATCAGTCTTGTGTTATCTGTCCTTCCCATGTATGTCCTCCAGAAAGATAACCTGGTCATAACCATCAGTCTTTTTGTTATCTGTCCTCCCATGTACGTCCCTCCAGAGAAACCTGGTCATAGACCATCAGGTCTTGTGTTATCTGTCCTTCCCTGACTGCCCCCCCCGCATAACCTGGTCAAGACCATCAGGTGGTCTGTTAACAGTCCTTCCAATCATACCAGCACGTCCTCCAACACCTCTACTCAAAGGGCGCCTCCTGGCCACGCCCTTCCCACAAGCCTCTCCATCCACCAGACCAGGAGACACCAGGCCAGGAGACCCAACCAGGAACACCATACCAGAACACCGGGCCAGGAGAAAACCAGACCAGGAAACCCAGACCAGAGACACCAGGCCAGGAAAACCCCAGACCAGAACACCAACCGGGAGACACCAGGCCAGGAGACACCAGACCAGGAGACACCAGACCAGGAGACACCAGACCAGGAGACACCAGGCCAGGAGACACCAACCAAGACACCAGACCAGAGACACCAGCCAGAGACCCCACCAGGACACGGGCCGGGAAGACACCAGGCCAGGAAAAACACCAGACCAGGAGACAAAAAGGCCGGGGAAAACAGCCGGGAAAGAAAAAACCAGGCCAGGAGACACCAGACCAGGAGACCCCAAAGGCCAAAAGGACACCAAAACCGGGAAAAAACACCAGGCCAGGAGACCCAACCAGGAACACAGGCCAGGACACCAGGCCAGAGACCCGGGCCAGGAGACACCGCCGGGAACACCAGGCCAGGAAAACAAAAGACCAGGAGACATCAGACCGGAACCCCAAGCCAGAGACACCAGACCAGGAACACCAGCCGGGAGAAAACCCAGACCAGAGGACATCAGGCCAGGAAACACCGACAGGAACATCAACCAGGGGGACACCAACCGGGAAAGACCCCAAAGGGCCGGAGACCCAGCCCAGGGACACCAGGCCAGGAGACACCAAACCGGGAACATCAGGCCAGGAGACACCAGGCCAGGAGACACCAGGCCAGGAGACACCAGACCAGGAGACACCAGGCCAGGAGACACCAGACCAGGAGACACCAGGCCAGGAGACACCAGACCAGGAGACACCAGACCAGGAGACACCAGACCAGGAGACACCAGACCAGGAGACACCAGGCCAGGAGACACCAACCAGGAGACACCAACCAGGAGACACCAGACCAGGAGACACCAGGCCAGGAGAAAAAAAAGGCCAGAGAAAACCAGACCAGGAGACACCAGACCGGGAAAGAAAAACATACCAGGAGACACCAGACCGGAGACCCCAAAGCCCCAGGAGACACCAACCAGAACCCCAACCAGGAGACCCCAGGCCAGGAGAAAACCAACCAGAGACACCGGGCCAGGAGACACCAGACCCCAGGAGAAAAACCAACCAGGAGAAAACCAAAAACCAGGAGACACCAGGGCCAGTGTGGCCTCAAAGAGCCAAGTCATAAATCCAGCTTCGTCTAGATCAGCACTTAACCCACACCACCTCTTCTTCTCTCCTCACATATGTCACAGGTGGTAGCCAGACGCCTCGCCTCCAACACCTTTGTCCAAACAAATCCACCGAAAAGGAAACCCAGTCCCTCCCCCCCCCCCACACACAGAGAGAGAGGTATGTCTGCAACGAAAGATTTTTGCTAAAGGAAAAGTGTTGGACGCGTCTCACCCACGGTGAAGGTTCTTCCGCCGTTCTGCCAGCAGGTTATGGTAAGACGCTACGTGGAGGGGGAAGGAAACGCCCCCCTCCTTTACCCACGTGAAGTTTCCGCCGTTCTGCCACAGGTTAGGTAATGACCCACCCGAGACGCACGTGGAGGGGAAGGAAAAGTCCCCTTAAACAGGAGGAGGGGACAAAAGAGGACACAGCCATATTCTAATTGTTTCCTCTCTGGGTTCAAAAGATGGGTCTTTTTGGGGTGGGTGGGGTGCTGTGGGTGGGTGGTGGGCTCCCGTGGTGTGGTGGGGGCTGTGGTGGGTTTGTTTCTGTGTGTGGGGGTGGTCGTGGTGTGGTTTAAGTGCTGTGGTGTGGTGGGGGTGCTGTGGGTGGGTGGTGGTGTGGTGGGGTGCTGTGGTGTGGGTGGGGGTTGCCGTGGTGGGGTTGTGGTGGTGTGGTGTGGGTGTTTGGGGCTGTGGTCGGGGGGTGGTGCTGGGTGTGGGGGGTGGGGGCCTGTGGGGTGGGTGGTGGGGTGTGGTTGGGTGGTGGGGGTTTTGGGGTGGGTGGTGGTGCTGTGGTGTGGGTGGTGGTGCTGTGTGTGGGGCGGTGCTGTGGTGTGGGGTGGTGCTGTGGTGTGGGTGGTGGTGCTGTGGTGTGGTGGGTGCTGTGGTGTGGGTGGTGGTGCTGTGGTGTGGGTGGTGGTGCTGTGGTGTGGGGGTGGTGCTGTGGTGTGGGTGGCGGTCCTGTGGTGTGGGTGGTGGTGCTGTGGTGTGGGGTGGTGCTGTGGTGTGGGTGCGGTGCTGTGGTGTGGGTGGCGGTGCTTGGGTGTGGGGGGGTTTTCTGGGTTGGGTGGGGGGGTTGCTGTGGTGTGGGGAGGGTGCTGTGGGTGGGTGGGGGGGGTTTGGTGGTGTGGTGGTGGTCCGTGGTGTGGGTGTGGTGTGGGGGGTGGGCTGTGGTGTGGTGGTGGTGCTGTGGTGTGGGTGGCGGTGCTGTGGTGTGGGTGGTGGTGTGGGTGGTGGTGCTGTGGTGTGGTGGTGGGGCGGGGGGTGTGGGTGGTGTGCGTGGTTGTGGGTGGTGGTGCTGTGGTGTGGGTGGCGGTGCTGTGGCGACCTGTGCAGCTGCCACAGCACATTGTGAAAAGAAAAGAAACACACTAAGATGTCATGAGGTATTCAAGCTGGTGTGTGTGTGTGTATAGGAGAGAAAAACTTGGCACTCCCTCTCTCATTCATCAACGTAATTAACTGGACAAACACAGCGAGAGAGAGAGAGAGAGAGAGAGAGAGAGAGAGAGAGAGAGAGACGCCGAGGTCCACATTCTCTCACATAAAAAAAAACACACACATTCAAACAAAAATCCTTGAGGGGAAAAATGAATTTCGGCTGAACAACAATCAGCACAAATGAACCTGGGGTTTCCGGATTTCTGAAACATCCTTAAAGTAATTTCCCGACACAGATTTTGGGGTGAGACCCGGCTGGCCCTTTTGGGGGAGAACACCAGTGTGGTGGAGAGCTGGCTGGACACTTGGTGGAGACGACCATGATGACCACATGAACATTGTGTATATGTGGACTGACTGTGGCACCGGGTTGTACTGGTAACCCAACCAGTCACCCACACCATCACTATATTGATAACACGACTCCCAGTTCACAACATCAATGAAAATACGTTATCACACAACACAACTTGAAGATAACAACCTTCATCTATGTGTTATACTGTATAACATCCTTGTTATCTAGTTATAACAACCTTCATCTATCATACTGTATAACATACTTCTGTTATCTAGTTATAACAACCCACATCTCTGTATTATACTGTATAACATCCTTGTTATCTAGTTATAACAACCTTCATCTTGTTTAACGTATAACATCCCTTTTGTTATCAAATTTATAACAACCTCATCATGGTATATTGTATAACATTTCCCTTTTGTTATCTAGTTATAACACCTTCATCTATATAGTATTTAAAATACTTTTTGTATCTAGTTATAACAACCCACATCTCTGTATTATACTGTATAACATACTTCTGTCATCTAGTTATAACAACCTTCATCTATCATACTGTATAACATACTTCTGTTATCTAGTTATAACAACCTTCATCTCTGTATTATACTGTATAACATACTTCTGTTATCTAGTTATAACAACCTTCACTCTGTATATACTGTATAACATCCTTGTTATCTAGTTATAACAACCTTCATCTCTGTATTTTACGTAAACATCCTTGTTTTTCTAGTTATAACAACCTTCATCCTGTATTAACTGTTAACATCCTTTTTTACTAGTTATAACAACCTTTACCTGTAATATACTGATACACCTTTTTACTAGTTATAACAACCCTTTATCTTATTATACTGATAACATACTTCTTTTTATCTAGTTATCTATCATACTGTAAACTACTTCAATATCTATTATAACAACCCACACCTGTATTAACGTATAACATCCTTTTTTCAATTATAACAACCTTCATCTGTATTATACTGTATAACATACTTCTGTTATCTAGTTATAACAACCTTCATATCTGTATTATACTGTATAACATCCTTGTTATCTAGTTATAACAACCTTCATCTGTATTATACTGTATAACATACTTCTGTTATCTAGTTATTTTATCCCTACTGTAAACATACTTCTAAAAACAGTTATAAAAAAACCCCACATCTCGGGATTATACGTATAACATACTTTTGTTATCTATTATAAAAACCTCATCTTATTTACTGTTAACAAAAATTCGTTAACTAGTTAAAAAACAACCTTTATAACTGTAAAATACGTAAACATACTTATTTTTTATCTAGTTATAACAACCTTCAAACTATCATAAAAATAAAAACATCTTTCCCAATTCAAATTATACAACCCACATCCCGTTCCAAATGTATAAACATACTTCTGTTATCTAGTTATAACAACCTCCCTCCTGTATTATACCCGTATAAAAATACTTCTGTATCAATTTTTTAACAACCTTCACTCCCGTATTAACTTATAACATATTTCTGTTATCAGTTATAACAACCTTCTCTATCAAAATGTATAACAAATTTCTTTTTATCGACTTCCACACCTAGCATCACTGTTATAACCTTAATGACCAGGGTTTATATCTGCCTTTCCCCACCCCGTCACAACCACAACCAGCAGAAAGATAAGAGAGATAAGAATCCAGGTTTTATGAACCATATCCTCTCCAGTATTTCAACACCAGACACAGATAATCTATATGTAAATTTCACTTGGGATATTCCAGAATGGGATCTATTTATCCCACACACACACACACACACACACACACACACACACACACACATACACACACCATACGACAGCATCTACGCCCATTACAGTGTGGGGGTATATGCCCATTACAGTGTGGGGGGATGCCCATTACAGTGTGTAGGGAGGTATACCCATTACAGTGTGTATGGCCATTACAGTGTGGGGGGTATATGCCCATTACAGTGGAAGGGTATGCTCATTACAGTGTGTGGGGGGTATATGCCCATTACAGTGTGGGGGTATGCCCATTATAGTGTGTAGGGGGGTATGCCCATTACAGTGTGGGGGTATATGCCCATTACAGTGTGGGGGATATGCCCATTACAGTGTGGGGGGTATATGCCCATTACAGTGTGGGGGGTATATGCCCATTACAGTGTGGGGGGAGTATGCCCATTACAGTGTGGGGGATATGCCCATTACAGTGTGGGGGTATATGCCCATTACAGTGTGGAGGGAGGTATGCCCATTACAGTGTGGGGGGAGTATGCCCATTACAGTGTGGGGGATATGCCCATTACAGTGTGGGGGTATATGCCCATTACAGTGTGGGGGGTATGCCCATTACAGTGTGGGGGTATATGCCCATTACAGTGTGGGGGTATATGCCCATTACAGTGTGTGGGTGTATGCCCATTACAGTGTGTAGGGGGTATATGCCCATTACAATGTGTGGGGGTGTATGCCCATTAAAGTGTGGGGGGGAGTATGCCCATTACAGTGTGTAGGGGGGTTCCATATCAGACTCCCCCCCCTCCCCCCTACTACTCATCAGACAGCGTCCAAATTAACTGCCCAATTACAGTATCGTACAGCTGGCTGGACGTAGTTATGCCACAGTCTTATAATTGAAATTTTCCCAATTTGAATTTGAAATGACAACAGTTACCTCGGTTACCCAGCTGGTTGTATACAAGTACACAACCCACCAGGTGTTAACTACCGGTTATTTTCACCCGGTAACGACCGGTGATTACCGGGCACTCATGACGTAACGGTAATTAACCGCTTGTTAAGGAGTTAAAGCAGGTGGTGGCAGACACACCCCCTCCCCATGTACACAATCTCCCCTTCCCCCCCCCCAAGCCCCCTACACAATGCCATCACTTCTCAACCCTTCCACAAACACAGAATGCGTCAATAATTTGCATATACTCAATTTCAAAATAATTCTTTTCCATATATTCCTTTAAGTGCCTTAACCATACACTTAAAAAGTCCATTATTACACTTATAACAACATACTATTGAAAACTCCCTTATCTGCTCCCCCGCCCCTACTTAAATCACTTAACATAAGTGTATTTCCGTAGTAAATTTCTGATATATTTGGACACATCATCACCTCACTATTCACCACTATTCCAGTTTTCTATATATAATCTCGGGCCAGACTCATGTAAACTGCTCTACTATCACTCGCTCTCCACTGGACATGAGGAGGGACTTCCGCTAGCGTCCGCCCTCAACCACTTCCCCCACACACACTCAACATTCTCCCCACACACCCACCCACACACGCACCCACACACGCACACACACGCGCGCACACGCACACACGCGCGCACCGACGGAAAACGAAGACTCGAGGCAACAGAAAACGGGCATCGTCAATAGCCACCCCCCCCCCCCCCGTTAGCATGATCCTCCAATCATCATGCGCTCGTTATTACACACATAACAGGTCAAAGGTCGTTGACAGAAGGTAATATATATAATACCTTTCAGCAGCCCAGGCCTTATATCCACCCTCGCTACACACACACACACACACACACACACACATATACACACACACACACACACACACACACACACTTCTGAGCATTATCAATTATATCTCAGGTCTTATATATATATATATATATATATATATATATATATATATATATATATGTGTGTGTGTGTGTGTGTGTGTGTGTGTGTGTGTGTGTGTGTGTCTGTGTGTGGCGAGGTGGCGATGGGAATGAATAAAGGCAGACAGTGTGAATTGTATGCATGGGTATATATGTATGTGTCTGTGTGTGTAATATATATGCGTACATTGAGATGTATAGGCATGTATATTTGCGTGTGTGGACGTATGTATATACATGTGTATGTGGGTGGGTTGGGCCATTTCTTTCGTCTGTTTCCTTGCGCTACCTCGCAAACGCGGGAGACAGCGACAAAGCAAAATAATAATAATAATAATAATAATAATAATATAATATATATATATATATATATATATATATATATATATATATATATATATATATATCCTAACACAGGAGAAAGCTTAAGGAAACATAAATTTTCAGTAGATAATACGGTCAAAGACAAATTAAACTAGTTCAAACTAGAGAGTGCAGACATATTAACAAACTAGAGAGTGCAGACATATTAACAAAGGCGCTTGTGCAATTACAATTAACATTAATTATATTTAGCTACACGTCTCTCTCTCTACTTTGACTCAATTATCAACTTCATGTATTACAGCATGGCTTACGACCCTTGAGCACGACGGTACGACCCTTGAGCATGACGGTACGATCCTTGAGCACGACGGTACGACCCTTGAGCACGACGGTACGACCCTTGAACACGACGGTACGACCCCTGAGCACGACGGTATACGACCCTTGAGCACGACGGTATACGACCCTTGAGCACGACGGTACGACCCTTGAGCACGACGGTACGATCCTTGAGCACGACGGTACGATCCTTGAGCACGACAGTACGACCCTTGAGCACGACGGTACGATCCTTGAGCACGACGGTACGACCCTTGAGCACGACGGTACGATCCTTGAGCACGACTGTACGATCCTTGAGCACGACGGTACGACCCTTGAACACAACGGTACGACCCTTGAACACAACGGTAAGACCCTTGAACACGACGGTGCGACCCTTGAGCACGACGGTACGACCCTTGAACACAACGGTACGACCCTTGAACACAACGGTACGACCCTTGAACACGACGGTACGACCCTTGAGCACGACGGTTCGACCCTTGAGCACGACGGTACGACCCTTGAACACGACGGTACGACCCTTGAACACGACGGTACGACCTCTGAGCACGGCAAGGGTCGTACCGTCCTTTTTAATAGCCGTGCCATCACGCTCAAGATCCGTGTCGTCGTGCCGAGAGAGAGAGAGAGAGAGAGAGAGAGAGAGAGAGAGAGAGAGAGAGAGAGAGAGGTGTGGGGTGGCCGTGTGTGTGTGTGTGTGTGTGTGTGTGTGTGTGTGTGTGTGTGTGTGTGTGCACAAAGCTGGTATAGCAACAGACTGGTGGATCCACGTGGCTTAATTCCACCTCCACGACCCTCACTCCCTCTGTCATGTAATACTCCAAGGTCAACCTCAACACCCCCCCCCCCCCTCCTTCAAGTAGAGCAACCACATCTACATCAAAATCTACAACCTCTAAAATCAAAACCGTTCTGTGTTTTAAGATGTTTTAGTTTACAAGTAAACCACAAACAGTCCACTGCAGCCCAGTGTGGTTTCTATCCAGTTTACAATTACTGGAGTATCGTATTACTGCCGCTATAACACGATCTCCAATAATATATGAAAATACAACTCCTTCATAACAACAGAGATGAAGTTACAAAACTTCCACGGAGCAAAATAAAATACATAATCTTCATAATTCGTAAGATCTTAAACTTATAACTTTTCTTTATCTTCGTAACTCTGACATAACTTACAACATTTACAAAGGAATACATTTCTTACCTGCTAACTTTTCACACTACTGTTCTTTTAATGTGTATCTCTCACTTGAAAATGCTTTTGAAATAAACTAAAACTGTTGCTCTTGCGACTACACTAAGAGAACAAATGAACATCTCTCAGAAAAATAATAAAATCACATTTGTTGGCTACTTTCTTTAATTAAAAGTTATTAAAAACACATTAGCATCATTACACCCAGCTAAACCATACGTCAACACAAATGGTCGCTGGCATCCTAAACACACCACACCACAGTGTACGTCAACACAAATGGTCGCTGGCATCCTGACCACACCACACAAGACTGTACGTCAACACAAATGGTCGCTGGCATCCTATCCACAACAGGCTAGGCTGCACGTCAACACAAATGGTTGCTGGCATTCCATCCACATCAAGCTGGCTGCACGTCAACTCAAATGGTCGCTGGCATCTTTCCCCACCACGGACGGATATGCGCCAGGGAAAAACACTCGCTGTCGTCTGACCACAACACCAGTGATGGAAATGTTTCCCAATCTTATTATTAACATTCATTCTTCACACACACACACACACACACACACACGATCAAATCTCTACCTACATATTGTACTCAAACGATCATTTCTATCAACACATATGTTATTATTACACGAAAGTGCACTTGGGAACTTATCGTGTTTCATTTTCCCCTTGAAATCATAAAAATATATATTATAATAATAAAAAATTTTATAAATATAATATATATATATATATAAAATATAATATATAACTATATTATGTCCGAAGCTAGTCCTCGTCAAACACAAAAAACCACACGTGGCCCAGTAATTACCCAGTCGTATTTTTTGCCTTAAAGATCCAACCAGCAATTTTGGGGTCACAAAGCACGACAGAATCCGTAGATGCACATACAGGTCAACACTGACCTCTACAAGTTATTGTATTTATTACCCGCAACGGACGAAGCGCGAGCAACGGCACAAAAACCACCATCCCCAAAGCTCTCTCTCTCCTCTCTCTCTCCTCTCTCCTCTCATCCTTCGTCTTACAAACACACACACACACACACACATATATATATCATATATATATATATATATATAATATAATATTATAATATATATATATTATATATTGGAAAGGATCACAATTTGCGCGTGTTCCCTGATGATGTTATTTTTACACGAAGTGCAAATGGGACTTTTTCGGGGTTTTATTTTCCCCCCTGGGCCTCATAGGAATATATATATTATATATATATATATATATTATATATATATATATAATATATATAAATAAATATAATGTAAAAATTTCCCGTCGTATACGACCGTGTTACGATGATGCACTTGCTGTTGACGGCGCAAACATTGGTGAAAACCCCCCCCCCCCCTCAAAACCCCCCCCCCACCCCCCCCCCCCCCCCCCCCCCCCCACCCCCCTTTAAAAACCCCGGGGCCCCCCCCCCCAAATTTTTTTTTTTTTTTTTTTTTTTTTCCCCCCCCCCCCCCCCTTGGGCCCCCCCCTCCCACCTAAAGCAACCAACGCCCCCTCCTCCCCCCCCACATCCAAAACCCCCCCCCCATTAAACGGATATATCACCGCGGGGCGGGGATTAAGATAGGGTGAAGGAGGGAGGAGGGGGGGAGAAAAAAGATAACTTTTCCCCCATTAAACTGGATCCATTACCATGGGAGATAAAGATAGTGAGTGGGGGGGGGTTGAGTGGGGGGGTTGAGTGGGGGGGGTTGAGTGGGGGGGTCATAATTCACGGGCCACCTTTATAAAGATAATTGTCGAGAACCTTTACGTCACACGGGTAACGAGACCCATTCTGATAACTGGGCAATTCTTACGTCACTGGAGAGATCGAGGGTCGTCGTTAACGAGTCCATAGGCTCGTTACGTCATCACGTAACGGTGGGTGGGGGGGCAGTGACGAGCAGTGACTGAGGGGGGCCCCTTTCTACGTTACGGCCGTAACGACTCACGTCACAATGACGTCGTTACGTTACGTCACTAACTACCAACGCCCATACGACCCAATTGGCTTCTAAACATCGACGTAAACAGCGAGGGAGTATTGGTCGTCACCTCTACGTCACGACGTAAGATCAGCGATAATCACGCGTGCTTTACGTCATGACGTAACGGGAGCCAGTCAGTAAGAGTGGGCTTTACGTCATGACGTAACGGGACCAGTCAGTATGAGTGGGCTTTACGTCACGACGTAACGGGACCCGTCAGAATGAGTGGGCTTTACGTCATGACGTAACGGGACCCGTCAGTATGAGTGGGCTTTACGTCATGACGTAACGGGAGCCAGTCAGTATGAGTGGGCTTTACGTCATGACGTAACGGGAGCCAGTCAGTATGAGTGGGCTTTACGTCACGACGTAACGAGACCCGTCAGTATGAGTGGGCTTTACGTCATGACGTAACGGGACCCGTCAGTATGAGTGGGCCTTTACGTCATGACGTGACGGGAGTCGTGCATACAGACGTCACTCGCAACAATGCGACGTCAACGGGTTATATCAGACGTACTGACGCAGACGACTTCAGCGATGAGCGTTTCACGTGATTTCAGGTCTGACGTGTGTACAGTAACGGTTGCCACCTGACTGTAGTACGCGCATGCGCTCTGAGCAACTCGAAAGGCGTACCGTGCGAAAAGCTGCGCTTCTAAATATTAACAAAACTGGTCATTTACGACAGTGATTTTGTCTCAAAATAAAAATACAATCAATATCCATCCATCTTCCATCTTCCTTTATAACCTTCTAACCAAACGAGACGGAACTTACACGAATACGAAAATGTAAACACACACACACACACAGAAAATATGCCGCCATTTTTCTTCGTTCCATTCCGTGTGTTCCAGGTCGACATAACTCACCGTCGCCTCTGGAACGGACCTGTCACCGTACCTCACAAATAAACCCGCTGTATTTTGCATGATGGAGTGCGCCAGTACACACTATCGCTCTCCCAACTTCCCCACATCCTTGATGCGAAATTTACGAAGGTAATTTACACTTCAGAAGACACACAAACAAACAAACACGCGAGAGAAAAATCAGACTAAATCTATTGTTGTTTCTACCGAGGTTGAAGGCATGGCTTGCATCGGAACGCTGGAACGGAACACATCCACGGCAGATGTGGTGGAAATGTGAGTCGCTCACATGTCGTTTTCTACCGCCAGCATCGGCGTTTCTTACGACATCCAGCAAGCAAATTGGTCGCTCGACCATGTTTCTGTCCTCACACAAAGAATGAATGATGTACATAGATCAACATTACAAAGCAAGACATTTGAACGCTTACCTAAATACATTCCAACACGTATCTAAAAGAAAGGATTTCATATCTATCTATCTATCTATTATACTTTGTCGCTGTCTCCCGCGTTAGCGAGGAAGCGCAAGGAAACAGACGAAGAACGGCCCAACCCACCCACATACACATGTATATACATGGACGCCCACGCATGCACATATACATTTCAACGTACACATATACACACAGAGACATACATATATACACATGTACCTATCCATACTTGCTGCCTTCATCCATTCCCGTTGCCACCCCGCCATTCATTAACATTGGAATGGTGTGAAGTAAACGCTGGATGACAATGTAAGGCGAGGTTTGGACTGTACATCCCAGTAAGCAACCCTCATTATTCCCTCCCCCGTCTTCTTCATTCTAGCAGCAACCCAGCCTACGTCTACCTACATCATCTGTGTTTCATTTCCCGAGAAGCTACGAATTTCTCTCGCATAATCATCATATACTGTTATATATACTGCTGGCTAATGCCCGAGATGGACACAGCAAAACAATTAATATAATACAAATTGTCATTATTATTATCTTCATTACTTTATCATTATCATCACTATCATTATTATCATTATCATTATTATTATTAGTTCTTCATACTAGTTCGCCGTTTCCCGAGTAGCAATGTAGCGCTTGGGAGAAAGAACGACATCATCTGCTACATCCACCTTCTTGTTGTTAGAAGCAACCAAACCAGAGCACTTTATCCAAAGTCAAGGCCCACAAAACGTTCCAGAGTTTCCCTAGATCACTTCATATGCTTCGGTTTCGTCCAATTACGGCACGTCGCCCCCCCCCCCCCCATACCAATTCGCTCTAATTCACTCCATCCCGTGCACGCCTCACACCCTCCTGCATGTTCAGGCCCCCGATTACTCAAAGCATCACTCACTCCATCCTCCCATGCTGTTGTGGTCTCCTCCTTCCTGTTCCCTCCACTTTTGACTACTGTATACTTCCATAATCGAGTCTATCCTCACTCATCCTCTCCATATGTCCAAACCATTTCAGCACAACCTTCTTCAGCTTTCTTAATCATACTTTTAGCACTATCACACATATCTCTTGCCTTATCATTACTTACTCGGTCAACCCTTCTCATGCCACATGCTGTCCTCAACCATTTCATTCCCGACACATACACCTTCCTCCGTACTTTTTCTAACCTAGGCTACCCAAGCCTCGCATCCACACAACACCGTCGGGACTACTATGCCATCCAACGTACCCATCTTTGTCCTCACACTCTGTCATGTACCCAGGAACTCAGCCAGCGGAACCCATCCTCTTGTTTTCTTTAGTTTCTGCTGTTCTCTTCAGTTCTAACGGTTCTATCCACACTGCTCCACTTCCGCAAGGTTCCATCTATTCACACCAACCAAACTCTCCATGTCCCTCTCTTGATCAACCAACCTCTCCAAGTCCCTCTCTTGATCAACCAACCTCTCCATGTCCCTCTCTTGATCAACCAACCTCTCCATGTCCCTCTCTTGATCAACCAACCTCTCTAAGTCCCTCTCTTAATCAACCAACCTCTCCATGTCCCTCTCTTCCCTACTAAACTTTAATCCTCGTACTTCTAATATCTATCGTCTTCCTCATCTCAAAGGTCCTCTCCACACCGGGAGCCCCAGCTTCTGCAGTTTCTCACCTCTGCCACTAGCGCCGCGTCATCAGCAAACAGCACATAACCCAACCACACGACAACAGACTTAAGCGTCCCTCGCCTCTACAACCTTCACATTTATCATAGTCACATTCATCTTGCAAGACGCACGTTTTCCTCAGGGGTCCGTCCCACATGACGTTTTCTAACTTGAGGCAAACCTCCTCACACACGTCATACACCCAGACAGACCCACAGGAAACATAAAGGGCTTCAACAAGGGCCGGGGGTAGCCAACAAACTAGAATGTGTTATAACAATCTGGAGGAGCAGCAGATCACAACCCTCAGAGGTTGTGAGGTTAGGGACCAAGAGGAATCCCCAATCATCCATCCACCAACAACCTTCCACATCCATCCATCCACCAACCACCTTCCACATCGATCCATGTAACAACCTTCCACATCCATCCATCCACTAACCAACCTTCCACATCGATCTATCTAACAACCTTCCACATCGATCCATCCACCAACCAACCTTCCACATCGATCCATCCACCAACCACCTTCCACATCGATCCATCCACCAACCAACCTTCCACATCACACAAATCCTCCGTCGCTTCCAAAGTGTGCTGCATGGTGCATGTAGACACACCAAACAACCCACAACTCCATTATACAACCTCTCTCTTCATGACACCGCCCCCCCTCCCCTCCCCCCCTCCCACAATCCCCCACATCCCATGACTGACCCCCGGCAACCCACCACTGCTCGCCCATACCCCCGGCAACCCACCACTGCTCGCCCATACCCCCGGCAACCCACCACTGCTCGCCCATACCCCCGGCAACCCACCACTGCTCGCCCATACCCCCGGCAACCCACCACTGCTCGCCCATACCCCCGGCAACCCACCACTGCTCGCCCATACCCCCGGCAACCCACCACTGCTCGCCCATACCCCCGGCAACCCACCACTGCTCGCCCATACCCCCGGCAACCCACCACTGCTCGCCCATACCCCCGGCAACCCATCACTGCTCGCCCATACCCCCGGCAACCCACCACTGCTCGCCCATACCCCCGGCAACCCACCACTGCTCGCCCATAATGAGTCAATACCTCATAGTGGAAGGACTAGACCCCCCCCACAACCTCCCCACAACCCCCCTCCCCAACCCAACAGCTGTCGCATTCGCGTGTCGTACGTCGGTCGTAAAGAGAAAAGTTCCCTGGGAGGTGACGTGTCGCACGACAGTCTCGCCCAACACCCCTCACCCCCTCCACCAAGACCCCCCTCCAACTCCCCTCCCCTTACACACCCCTCCAACTCCCCTCCCCCCTCACACACCCCTCCAACTCCCCTCCCCTCACACACCCCCTGCAACTCCCCTCCCCTTACACACCCCCTCCAACTCCCCTCCACTGACACACACCCCCTCTCTAACTCCCCTCACACACACACCCCCTCTCTAACTCCCCTCACACACACACCCCCTCTCCAACTCCCCTCCCCTCACACACCCCCCTCCAACTCCCCTCCCCTCACACATCCCTCCAACTCCCCTCCCTTCAAACCCCCCCCCCCCAGATCGACCCACTCCCCCCCCGGACAGAGCCACATCCATGTCTGGCTATCTCGCGCAGCTGTCCAGATCGAGAACGTGGGTTCGATCCCAGCTCTTGATTATGAAGCTCAGTCCTTCTTATCTCGCCCACACCAACATCGGGGAACAACTTTCCCGACTGAGGTCGGGGGTCGGGGGTCGGCCCGCCCCGACCCCGGGAAGGAATACAGGTTTTTTCGGGGCCCGACCCCACGGCTGAACACTGAGAGAGAGAGAGAGAGAGAGAGAGAGAGAGAGAGAGAGACACAAGGTGGTCCGATAAAACAAATCCCGATGTCGAGTAAATCGGACAGCCGATTCCACGACTCGATCGGCATCGTCTTGACTTGAATTCAAACCCTCGAGAACAAAGGTACGACCCTCGAGGACAGCGGTACGACCCTCGAGGACAACAGTACGACCCTCGAGGACAGCGATACGACCCTCTAGGACAAAGGTACGACCCTCGAGGACAGCGGTACGACCCTCGAGGACAACAGTACGACCCTCGAGGACAGCGATACGACCCTCTAGGACAAAGGTACGACCCTCGAGAACAAAGATACGACTTGAGAACGACGGTACGACCCTCGAGAACGGTGCGACCCTTGAGAACGACGATACGACCCGTTAAACGACTGTACGACCCCCAAGAAGAGGTACGACCCTTTTGAGTACGAAGGCCTGCCCTTTGACCTGACCCCCTTCTTACCCATGGGTCGTACCATCCTGCTCAGCGATTCGTACCGTCATGATCCAAAACTGTACCGTTCTCTTGAATCATCGTACCGTCGTACTCATGGGGTCGTACCGTCGTGTTAAAGGTGGTTGAGACAGACGCCCTTTAATTACGAATAATTATATACGTATGCATAAAATGCCAGGAATAATGAAACATTAAGTTCCCAAGTGCATTTTCGTGTCATAATCACATCATCAGGGGAGACACAAGAGAGAAATATATCAGTCAGTTGATATACAACGAAGAGACGAAGCTAGGACGCCATTTGCTCTTGGACAATCACATGTTTACCCAATGGCGTCCTAGCTTTGTCTCTTCGTTGTATATCAACTGACTGTTATATTTCTCTCTTGTGTCTCCCCTGATGATGTGATTATTACACGAAAATGCACACCAAATGGCGTCCTAGCTTCGTCTCTTCGTTGTATATCAACTGACTGATATATTTCTCTCTTGTGTCTCCCCTGATGATGTGATTATGACACGAAAATGCACTTGGGAACTTATCGTGTTTCATTTCCCCCGTGGACTCATAGGAATATACATATAATTTATTCATCATATACCTAACTTTACCAGCTTACCAGATTATAAGTAAAGTCGTTGACGTGAAGACAACACATGAACCTCACTACCTACTTAAACTTATCATAAGTGTCAATAAAGGTAAAGTGACCCGGGAAACATATATATATAGAAGACTCGTTGGATGATAATGATATACAACCAGTTCGAATGATGGGGGCCAGCTACGACTCTCTGTCACGAGACGGGTCGAGACGGGGCGAGACGACACGAGACAGGACGAGCGAGACGGGGCGAGACGGGACGAGACGACACGAGACGACGCGAGACGGGGCGGGGCGAGACGACACGAGACGGGACGAGACGACACGGGACGAGCGAGACGGGACGAGACGACACGAGACGGGACGAGACGACACGAGACGGGACGAGACCACAGGAGACGGGACGAGACGACACGAGACGGGACGAGACGACGGGAACAACCCGTCTCCTGGAAACAACGAGACAGATCGCGAGACAGAACTCGTCGCTCCTCCCGCCTCCCTTCTCCACCTCGCCCCCCCCCCACCCGCCTGGGGGTCCTACACGACGCCCCCCCCCCCAGGCGCGGGACACAGACATGACCCACATTTCATCCACTCATCTGCTCCAGCACGACGACGGTGCTGCTGACGAAGGCGACGGCAAGAGATAGAATGTGTGAGGGACGACGACGCACGAGGACGACACGAAGAAACGACAGAGAGAGAGAGAGAGAGAGAGAGAGAGAGAGAGAGAGAGAGAGAGAGAGAGAGAGAGAGATGAGGCTTGAACCAAAGAAAGAAAAACAGAGAGAGAGAAAGAGAGTCTGAAGATTACTGATCTTTAAAACCAGACTCTCTCTCTCTCTCTCTCTCTCTCTCTCTCTCTCTCACACACACACACACACACACACGCGCGCGCGCGCCTCAAGGATCGCCCAGCCAATCAAACAGACGCCTTCGAGAAAACTCCAGAAAACACACAGAGGCAGAGCTCTCTCTCTCTCTCTCTCTCTCTCTCTCTCTCTCTCTCTCTCTCTCTCTCTCTCTCTCTCTCTCTCCCGGGGTTGCATGTGTTGGGGATGCAGCTGTAGTGGTGTCGCTGAGGCACCAACAACACACTCCCTCCTCCACGATTCTCCAAACATTCAACACACCAACAAAACCTAACACTCCGGATCCTCCAACAAAACCTAACACTCGGGATTCTCCAACAAAACCTAACACTCGGGATTCTCCAACAAAACCTAACACTCCGGATCCTCCAACAAAACTTAACACTCGGGATTCTCCAACAAAACCTAACACTGCGGATCCTCCAACAAAACCTAACACTCGGGATCCTCCAACAAAACCTAACACTCCGGATTCTCCAACAAAATCTAACACTCGGGATTCTCCAACAAAACTGAACACTCTGAATCCTCCAACAAAACCTAACACTGCGGATCCTCCAACAAAACCTAACACTCGGGATCCTCCAACAAAACTGAACACTCGGGATTCTCCAACAAAACCTAACACTCCGGATTCTCCAACAAAACTGAACACTCGGGATTCTCCAACAAAAACTAACACTCCGGATTCTCCAACAAAACCTAACACTGCGGATTCTCCAACAAAACTGAACACTCTGGATCCTCCAACAAAACCTAACACTGCGGATCCTCCAACAAAACCTAACACTCGGGATCCTCCAACAAAACCTAACACTGCGGATCCTCC